>NW_024681402.1:0-712 GCF_008729295.1 Plectropomus leopardus | reverse complement strand
GATATGTTTTTTTTTTTTTTTTAATTTTAATTTTCCTGACATTACTGTTATTGTTGGTTGGCCTATTATTATAGTCTTAGATCTTTAAGGGACACTATTGAAATCTATCAGCAGCATTGAAGCAAATGGGCAATTATTAAATTAGCATCTATTAACTGCGCGTTGCCAATATAAATATATAATGTGCAAATAATCCAAATTGCGTAAATAGGTCGAAAAATAATGCATATAAAGTTATGCGATCCACGGTTACTTTTCACCTTATATTTCGTTACTGTGCACTCCTACAGTGTATTGGCCCCGCTTTAAATAAGAGCGAGTAGTTTGTAGTCCATAGCTGTTTAAAAGAAATCAATTTAATGTAAACGAATCCAACATTTTTAGGCATTTTTAGGCAATTTTTAGGCTAAAGAGAGAAAAAAGGTTAAGACAGAAACATTTTTAAAAAATGACGTTTCCAGTCGGCCTAATGAATTAAAACATGTGAATAACTAAATAGCTAAATTAAGTGTGAATAACAGATAAATGGAGGCTCACCTTAATATGCAGATGAAACAGGGAATCCAACTTCACGCGCTGTGCGTCCGCGTGGACATTTGTCCTAAGCAGGTATCTCCTTTTCTGACAGACGCACACTGACCGTCAAGTCCAATAAACGGTCTGACCCCCCCAAACTTTAGTGTCTTTGAACCATGTGCCGTCCCGAAATGTG
>NW_024681401.1:0-891 GCF_008729295.1 Plectropomus leopardus | reverse complement strand
CATGCAGCCTGCACTGTCTGTATGTGTTAACAGTGTCAGCAGTTTCAACTGTGGCAGGAAAGCCACTGACCGACTGCATGTTGACTTCATGAAGCAGATGTGTGCTAAAATTGTGCTGCAGGGATGACTTTAAATCTATAAGCCAATGCGGAAGTTGTGACCATCTTTCTCATAAATAGCCCTTTTCACAAAAGACATTTTGACATGTCACAGTAGGAATAACACAGGTGTAAATAATGAAATTAATGACGGCTGAATTCCATTTAACTGCTTAACTGCTTTTATTTTAGGATCCTTGTATCCTGCAGTTTTTGCTCACCCTCACTGGTGCACTTGATTAGAACAAAGCCATCATTAGAGTTATCAGTAACATCTGTGCTTTTCCCACTATGACAACTCGAAGCTGCTGCTGTGAGGGAGGCCCATCATCTCAGCAATTAACCTGAAGGGGAAGAGCAGGTGTGCCAGCTGGGAAGGTGGAAAGGCACGTGAGTCCTGTCTCTGTATTCAAGCCACATTCAAGACATAAATATGTGAAAATGTTTGTTTTTGATTTTGGGGTGAGCTGTGCTTCTTAATGTAATATAAGTTTGATCATTTAAGACTCTAAACTGATGGAATATTATTACTTTCAAAGAGAGGTTGTTTTAACAGGGTGGGATTTCCTTTTTTATCTTTTTTAGTATGTGGATCAACATCAGTTTTATTGTTCTGTATTCAGGTACCTTTCACAAGCATTTAAACCTCTGAAAGCTGAGAAAATTGGTCTTATTTCCCTTGAAAACAGTGGAAAAAGTAATAAGCAACTTGCAAAAAGCAAAAAAATAGTAAATGGAGACAAGAAAATAAATAAAAATAAGTGGCGGGGAGATTATAATAGGTGGAAAAAAT
>NW_024681400.1:0-540 GCF_008729295.1 Plectropomus leopardus | reverse complement strand
GATAATATAAACAAACGGTTTAACAATAACGGTTTAACAAAAGTAACGATAACGAACAAATTCCTGAAGACTGTACTGATTATGGAATTACAAAAATATGAGTGAGTTACAAAACACAGGTCATCTTGTAGTGGTGTTTTCTGACCACTGGATGGCGCCAAAATACAGTTTTATGTTGCCTTTGTCCTATCATTGTGTAAGACTTTGTCATGCAATTACTGTAAATTATTGGTGGATGAAGAACCCTAAAGGCTATACTTTGGTAGAAGTCACCTATTAACGTATTACTTGAGCCTTAAAGTATCTCATATTTAATGTACATAAGTATCAAAAGTATGATATTGAAAAACGTAGGTATTGAATATAAAAGTATATGTAAAAAAAGCAAGTAGTCACAATACTAAAAATTCTGAAGTTTATTAAATTGTCACATACACCACCAAAAAAATTGAGTGTACATTACACATAAAGAAAAATAAAGTATTTATTACAACTTAAAGGATTTAAAGAAATAAATACATTTTTTTTCTTCCCTCTGAA
>NW_024681399.1:0-751 GCF_008729295.1 Plectropomus leopardus | reverse complement strand
CAAATAATTCAAATGAGCCTGGAGTGCTGGAAGAAAACAAAAAAAAAATTGTTTCATGTGTGCATGTTTCATTTGAACTGTTTATTCAAAATATTTGGTTCATGAAATGTTATTACTCCTTTATGTATGTCAAGATATGTTTCTGTCACTCACCATTAATCTTACGGTAATCAGTGTCATTTGCTGCCACGGTCGCCAACTTCTCAATCTGTGTTTGTATTGCAATAATCTGTAAAACTGGAAAAAGGGTCAAACACTGATAACCAAATTCCAGCATTTGTAACTCCCCATCTTGATTATACATAAAACTCAATGCTTTTGACTCTTTCAGTGGGTTGTTAATCATTTTCTACTCACGTCTCTGTGGTTGAGTGCTCCTTTGTTTGAGCTCCTCTGTTTTTCTGGCCAGCTCCTCATTTTTTTCATCTATAATTTTTTGAAGTTCTGCAGAAGAAGCACAGAACACTTTTAAACCCGGTACATCCCACCTTTTCATGCCTTGAGATGAAAAGCACTTCATCATTGTTTAAATATTTTTCTCTTGTCACCGAGCTGCACATTCAACATACTTTGTGCACTTATTGTAGTGCTTAATTTAAACAACATGAAAACTAAACATCTCAGAAAGGATGCAATACAGCAATACATCAGCATATGGGCAACATGAACTGTGTAGTCACAATGACACACATGCACACACACGCTGACCTTTGATCTTGGTGTCAGATTCAGTGTTTTGTAGTTGTCTCTT
>NW_024681398.1:0-794 GCF_008729295.1 Plectropomus leopardus | reverse complement strand
CAAATAATTCAAATGAGCCTGGAGTGCTGGAAGAAAACAAAAAAAAATTGTTTCATGTGTGCATGTTTCATTTGAACTGTTTATTCAAAATATTTGGTTCATGAAATGTTATTACTCCTTTATGTATGTCAAGATATGTTTCTGTCACTCACCGTTAATCTTACGGTAATCAGTGTCATTTGCTGCCACGGTCGCCAACTTCTCAATCTGTGTTTGTATTGCAATAATCTGCAAAACTGGAAAAAGGGTCAAACACTGATAACCAAATTCCAGCATTTGTAACTCCCCATCTTGATTATACATAAAACTCAATGCTTTTGACTCTTTCAGTGGGTTGTTAATCATTTTCTACTCACGTCTCTGTGGTTGAGTGCTCCTTTGTTTGAGCTCCTCTGTTTTTCTGGCCAGCTCCTCATTTTTTTCATCTATAATTTTTTGAAGTTCTGCAGAAGAAGCACAGAACACTTTTAAACCCGGTACATCCCACCTTTTTATGCCTTGAGATGAAAAGCACTTCATCATTGTTTAAATATTTTTCTCTTTTTTTTTATTTTTTATTTTTTTATTTTTCTCTTTTCTCACTGAGCTGCATATTCACCATACTTTGTGCACTTATTGTAGTGCTTAATTTAAACAACATGAAAACTAAACATCTCAGAAAGGATGCAATACATCAGCATATGGACAACATGAACTGTGTAGTCACAATGACACACGTGCACACACACGCTGACCTTTGATCTTGGCGTCAGATTCAGTGTTTTGTAGTTGTCTCTTTAGCTCCTCCAGTTGCA
>NW_024681397.1:0-452 GCF_008729295.1 Plectropomus leopardus | reverse complement strand
CACACAAACGGACTGAAGGCTGCTGATGTTTTCTGGTTCTGCTGTTCAGCGTCTCCTGGTTATTAAAACTAAAGCCTTTAAAATTAGCAAAGTCAATCTAACAAATATGGAAACACATTAAAAATAGAAGCGGAGGAACAAAGACAGAGGACGGAGGGCGGGCTCGTGATGTCACTCTGACCTCCGATGACGCGGTCGATGGCCTGTTCAAAGTGTTTGGCGTTGACGGACGGGTTCAGATGTCGGGCGGCGATCAGCGCCGCCTCGTTGCAGACGTTAGCGATGTCGGCTCCTGATGAAAGAAATATTTATGACGGTTTGATTTATACTAAAAACACCAAATTACGCTAAAATGACAAGAAAATAACAGAGTGAGGAAACGCTGCATAACAGAGGAAACAGCAGAGGCAGAATCAAATCTATAGATACACATAAACAACAACAACAATAAT
>NW_024681396.1:0-962 GCF_008729295.1 Plectropomus leopardus | reverse complement strand
CTATTTTCACATTTCTATTTTCATGTATTTGTGCTTATTTCTACTACATTAATTCTCTATGCCGGCATCAGAGCGACTATAATGAACCACAGCTTTCCCCGGGTATCAATACAGTTTTTCTGATTCTGATTAAAAAGGGGCAGTGCAAATTAATAAATACAAAAGGTATAAAAATGAGTTAGCCAGGAGACTATTTTTCATCTTTGGTGCCTTAAAAAGATGCATAGCAAAAGAATTAAAGTTATATTCTACATTTTTTACCATAAAGAATATATTTGATTAGTAATTGTTATTAAATTATATATAATTTTCCTCAATAACTGATTATAATTACATTTATTTTGTAATGAAATTGCACCTAACTAATTACATTTAACTAGTCACTCCCCACCACTGTATATACAGGTATGTGCACTCTGTAACTTATGTTTCTTATCATATTGGAATAATAAGCAAATGTGACCTCTGACAAAAATACTATTTGAATTTGATTCAGCAGAGAATGAATATGACTGCAGTTCTTCATTGACCACATGTACCATACCTTCTTTCTGCCAGCTTCAAACCAACAAAGGTAATATACCTCTTCCTTAACCTTTGTAATCAAAATAATTACCACCACCATAATCACTCCATTGTTAATTGTTATGATATAATTTTGAATAGTTATATGATTGTGTCTGTTTCCTCAGAGAGCTACTCAGAGTATGTTCAGGAGCCTTCAGACAAGCACAGTTACCATGTCCAGTATCGTCCATATGAGAGGACAGAGCTCCACACCCTGCACCCTGTGACGGGACCACATCAGGACTACTATCTGATCAAAGCAGAAGATCCCAGCAGGAACATGACCGCCACCGCCACTGCTGCTCTGCTGCAGGAGACAGGAGGGAACACAGGTCAAAAGACTCTTTATTTAAATGTTATAGTGCAGTTAGATCACAGCAAATGAACACAGTGTT
>NW_024681395.1:0-2511 GCF_008729295.1 Plectropomus leopardus | reverse complement strand
TAGTGTGAAAGGAGGACAGAGAGGAGACGACATACAGCAAAGGGCTGCGAGCCGGCATCGAACCTGCGGCCGCTGCGGCGCCGACATTACCCTCATTTATGGGGTGCCCGCTTTATCCACTGAGTCACCCAACACCCCATTATGCTGATTTAAAGCCTTGCTTACTTTAAAATAAAATTCTGAAGATAAATAAAATAAAAGATGGAGGGAATGTGAAATGTCAGCGCAGACATGAGGAGGCGTGATGTGGACTGAGGGAAACTTCGTCACTCGCAGTGATAACAGCGAGGAGTGAGGTCTTGATTTCGGAGGAGAAGCAGAAGTAATGAAACGTGGGAACGTTTGGGGTCGTTTTTGCGTTCTCGTGTGGACGGAGATATTTGTAAAACAAAGGTGACTTTTTTTTAAAAACAGGTGAATTTTTTCCTTTTTCAGTTCGTCGGCACTGGAAACTGGAGATGAATGTGATGATATGTGATCGTAAACAGGAAACTAAACAGTAAAAAATTCAAACTGAGGTCAACTGGTTTGTGTAAAAAGAAAACTAGGAAGTAAAAATGAATTCTTTGATAAACTGGTTTCTGTCCTTTAGCCCGCATCTGTGTTTTAAGGCGCTGCCGTCCCATAATCCCTCAGCGATGACAGACGACATAGTTCCTGTATGAATCCTCATGTCGTGTTTATGTGCGACTCAGTTTTATAGTTTTCTTTCTGGCTCAGAGTCAAAGTTTGAGAGTTTGAGAGTTTTACGACCTGAACAAGTTTCTGAGTGAGAGGTGAATTTAAAAACAGACATGAGTGACGTGACTCCAGGCTGAAAAGCTTGCAGAGCGGGAAGAGAAAAACCCTCCAAAAAAGCAAAAAGTTTTGCCTCACACTCTCCTCTTCGTGACATCTTGCAACCTGTGAAACTCGCAGCCCGCGTTCTCTCGTCTGTGCGCCGCGCTCGCAGCTCAGATGATGACAGCGGCTGAAATCCAGAGAGCAACTTTCCCAGGTTTCCCTGAAGCATTTTTGGGCACCGTTCACCTCCCGAGCAGCAGAGGAGGAATTATTTTCAGGAGGCTTCTGGGAAAACGCAGCCTTAAAGGATTAGTTTTCAAGATATGTGTGTAAAGTTCCTGTTAACGTGAGACATGTGTGTTAATGTGAACTGTGCAGAGAGCAAAGAGGCAGCCAAGAAAAGCTCCCAGCTGGACCCACGCCCGCCCAGCGATTGTTGTTCGGCGCAGAAACAAACTGGAAAATAATGTGAGGGAAGTTAATGCAGAGGCTGTTTCTGCTGGCTGTGGAAGGACAAGAAGAAGAAGAAGAAGAAGAAGAAGAAGAAGAAGAAGAAGAAGAAGAAGACAAAGATTCAGCGTGTGTTCAATACCCAGAGTCCCGTACGATCAAGTATAAATAAAAACATTTAAACTACATTTAGATGAGGACGGCCCCTCAAAAAACAGAAGTTTTAACTTTGCATTTTATAAAAAATCCTGATGCTCACAGACCAGCAAAAACCACCAAAAACACTGTAATCTGCACGCCAGACCAGCAGCTGGAGGTGTAACTTTGTAATGACACACCACAGAAGAAGACCACGCGCCTCAGTAACCTCGGCAGAGTCGGCAGCACAAGTCGCAGCAGTAGAAGTGCGGCAGTGACGTCATCGCTCTCACAGCATAATCGCCAGTTTCCACAGCGACAGATGGTTTTCATGAGTTTACACTCTGGAACCTGGTTTCAAAAGTTAGCGTCTTCAGGCCCTAAACATGTCCCAGCACATCGTGTGTCGAAGGCAGTGTGCCAAAAATACCAGCATGTTGCACTACATCTGTTTGGATTTTGCAGCATGACAGAAGACATGCTTTTCGGCTATTCTTACCCACAATCCTCTGCACAGCAGAGGACACGACATTAAAGGCAAATGCCGCATTTCAGTGACTGATGAGCAGTCGATGGTGATAACAGGAATATTAGTCGGTTCAGACAACAAAATAATCATAGAGATCAAAAAACGAATACAAAGAGAAATGCATTAACGGATATAAAATCTTAAAAATCTACCATGTCTGCAGTTACAACCTAAACACTGTAATATCACCAAAGCTTTCCACGGGAGACCCCGACGCCAGAAGGCTCCTCTCACATTCACGTGATACGCAGCTGGACGTCGTCAGCTGAGAATGCGGCCCAACAGAAACGTTCACGGCCACACGAAATGCAGCAGGACGGCGTCAGGTTAAGATGTAATAAAATTAGCAGGAGGGGCCCTGCAGGGCCGGCAGGAGGGCGATGGGTCCGACAAACCCCGGACTCTGATGCAGGAGTCTGGGGTTCTCTTCTTGTCTCCTCCTTACCATGCACCTCCTTCTTGTGTTCCTAACCATCCATCTGCGTTTGTTGATGTCACTGAAGCAGCAGCCTGGAGCGTCAGCAGCAGACCCCAAAGGATACCGAGAGCGTGACATGTCGACATGTAGAGCGTAACATGTCGACACGTAGAGCGTAACATGTCGACATGTA
>NW_024681394.1:0-292 GCF_008729295.1 Plectropomus leopardus | reverse complement strand
AACTTAAAAATACATTGTTTGAATGCTTTGAAAACCCAATATGCAGGAAATAGCTCCGGCCGTGTCAGCGGCTCAGTGAGGCTGTCTGTGGACATGGTGGCACTTTGAGCTAAGTGCTAACTTGCAGATGTGTAGCAGCTATCAAACCTCCACCATGTTCACCACCTCAGTTTAGTGTGTTAGCATGCTAACATTAGCTAATTAGCAGGTATACATGTAATGGTCCGGTGTGTAGGCTTTAGAGGCGACCATGAGCAGAACTGTAAACAGTATTCATAACTGCGTATTCATT
>NW_024681393.1:0-447 GCF_008729295.1 Plectropomus leopardus | reverse complement strand
CGCAATGATGCCGCGTCGGATCCGCGTCTTGCTGCTGCTGCTGCTGCACCTGGCCGTGCTGCTGCAGGGCGGGACGGCCGGTGCGGGCCGCCGTGTCCGAAAAAAGGCCACCAGGACCCGGCCGTGCCTGGACCTGCCGGAGGAGATCCTGGAGCAGATGTTCGGGCGCCTTTCGGTGGGAGTGATGAGTGCTTTCCACCACGCGCTGCAGCTGGAGCCGCAGGACAAACTCAACCTGACGTGCCCAACCGCCGCACGGTCCCAGACCGACAGCAAGATCCGCCTCCCGGTCAACCTGCTCAGCATCTCCCCCTGGGCCTACAGGTGAGAGCACGTGCAGATACGACAGTACGGTTTTAAAAACTGTGAACTGTTCTGTGAATGAAAAGCATCGCAGTTTGTTTTTTAATCTGAGAAATAATATATTGAAAAATATTTTGTATTGTA
>NW_024681392.1:0-853 GCF_008729295.1 Plectropomus leopardus | reverse complement strand
CTCTTTTTTATAGCCTGATTTTGAAAAGTACATTTTGTGTATAAATGGTATAAATGTGAGTATTTGACACTGCACAAAGAATAATATTGAATAAAAATCAGTGTTGCTGCAAATAATTGACATGTAAGCTTGATAGTGAGAAGCACATTTTGTGCGCAGAATACGAGTGTGTACTATTAAGGAGTTTCCCTCCTGAGCCACAGCCCACCCTGAGATTTGCAATCCTAACTCTGCAACTGTTAATAATCTGGTGCTTTGGATTAATCATTCATACTCTAATATTCATACTAATGCTTTTCTTTCTTTCTTTCTTTCTTTTTAAACCATTGCAAACTGAATTTCTGTGGGTTTTAGACTGTTGGTTTGACAAGAACATGCAGGGTGTCTCCTTGATAGGGATGGCCCTGAAATGATTTCACGATATTAAAGTTTTGTTTTTTTGTAAAAAATTTTAATATTGATATCTTATAGATATAACAAAATACTTGAAAAAAAATAATATAAATTTCAAGAACACACAGTTATAACAAATTAAGTGTTCAAATAAAAATTGCCTCTCAATTCCTTAGTTCTTTAGTTTGCAAACCACAACAATAACTCAGTTTGGACAAAATATTAATACAACTAAATAAAATCAACAACATGTGCATGTGGAGAGAGGAGGAAGAGACGCAGAGACTCTGCTGCTTCCAGAGGAGCCTCTGACAGAGTTTACTCTGAGCAGCAAGTCACTTAAAAGGGTCTAAAAAGTTCCGAGCTGTTCATAAAACATTTAGGACGTTCAGCTCTGCTGATTCACTCCTTAAATAGAACTCCTCCTCTAGCAATTTCACTGTCAGCCATGCTTGTTGTT
>NW_024681391.1:0-504 GCF_008729295.1 Plectropomus leopardus | reverse complement strand
AAAAATTTGCAGTTTGTTAGATATTTCATTTTCATAACAAGTTGCCGATTGTCTTTTTTTCATGTTTTTGAAAGAGATCCTATTTCAAAGGTTTAGATACTCGCGAAAGGCGTCTGAACACTGTTTGAGAAAACTGATGTCCACCCAGGTTTTAAAGGGTTAATAATGTATTTTTTTTTTAAGAAAAAATGTCCACAAAACAATATATATCTTTATAAAATCATTAACTTCTTCCTGTGTTTTGAAATCAAGCTAATTTGCTCAGGATTTTAATAGTTAAAATTCTACAAAAAAATGTGAATTTGTGAGAAAGTGTCTGGAGAAAAACATATGTAATTTCATGATTAATTAAGAAACGTTTTGTGATAAGCAGTTTTTGTCTCTGTCCCTGCCAGCGGCGCTCCTCCTGCTGAGTGTCCTCACACTGTCCGTCCTGCTGAGAGCCTGAGAGGACGAATTTGAGATCAGACGGACACGATGAAGACAGAACAAACCTCAGTGTCA
>NW_024681390.1:0-384 GCF_008729295.1 Plectropomus leopardus | reverse complement strand
GAAACCACCGAAAAAAGGCACGAGACAACAGACACCGTTAAGCCAAGGTGAGCGAACCGGACCGAACCGGATCCTACCGTTGGACCGGCGGACGATGTTCTCCAGGAAGGTGTTCTGAGGGGCCACGAGACCCCGCCGTCCTCCCGCCATCCTGCCGTCCTCCTGCAGCGCGAGGCAGAGCCGCTTCCCGCCGCTCACATATCTGATGCTGCACGAGCCTCGCGCGCCGAGGAGTAGCAGCCTCGCTCTGCCTCACGCGCTCTCTCTCTCTCTCTCAGCGGGCTCCTCATTGGCAGATGGTTTCAGCACGCGCTCACAGAGGAGACACCGCGAGACTGTCTGAGGGCCAGAGACAGAGACAGACAGGTAGAGACAGAGACAGAG
>NW_024681389.1:0-231 GCF_008729295.1 Plectropomus leopardus | reverse complement strand
GTTTAATACGTCAATACTTGTGCAGAGAGGAAAGTATTCAGACTGCATGGATGAATCTCTTAACCCTGTGAAACCTGAACAAAATTAGAAATCTTTAAAATTTAAAAGACAAGAAGTAAATTACCAACAAGATAGCAAGAAATCAGTAAAAAAAAATTAATTAAATTAAATGTTAAAAAATAATAATAACCTGCAAAAAACATAAAAACAAATTACCTGCAAAGAAAAAAA
>NW_024681388.1:0-231 GCF_008729295.1 Plectropomus leopardus | reverse complement strand
ACCCAGTTCCTCAGAGCTTGTGGGCTTCTTATCATTTGTTTGGGCTGTTTGCATGTGGGCAAGGACTATGCACCGTCATCCTGACTCTGACAGCTGCAGCATGTGTAAGTCTGGAGCGTTATCATGAGGTTCTGTAGATAAACTGCAGCATCAAAATGATTTCTATATATGTGTTTTCACAGGCAAAAACCACCCCTGAGCTCTACTACATGTCCATTATTTTAACAGCCG
>NW_024681387.1:0-595 GCF_008729295.1 Plectropomus leopardus | reverse complement strand
TGTTGCTATGGTTTACTGTAGTTTGATTAATGCTATTAGTGAAAACAATGTAATTTAAGGTCCATTTACAAGAATTTTGGGGTTGCAAGATGTCAAAATGTCCTAGTGATTTTAAGTTGTCTTTTTTGTCAAATTGCTTTTTACAATGAACTCTAAAAGTACTAAGCTCTGCAAATGCAAATAGCACTAGTAGCACGGTAATGGAACTGCACTTCTTTAACTGAGCTTAACCCTTAAAACCTGAGAAAACTGACCTGATTCAAGAACATAAGAGGAAGGCAATGAGGAATTTTACAAGAAATGACCAAAAACTATTGAAAAAGAAAAGAAAAGAAAGAAAAATGCAAACAAGGAAATGACCTGACCCCTAAAGAAGCACTAAAAATAGAAAATAGATTTTTTAAAAAAATCTCTAACATAATTTTAGATACATGTTTATAACAATTATAAACAGCATTTTCAGTATGTATAGATACATATATATATGTATCTATACATATACACACACGCACATGTATATATATAAAATCTCTCTTTCTTGCTTCTTTTCATATATACCATACTTAGAATACAATAATATAGACAAAGGTTATTG
>NW_024681386.1:0-651 GCF_008729295.1 Plectropomus leopardus | reverse complement strand
GGCAGACAGAGTCACCTCTGAATAAATTTATCTTCACAGTCTGTGGATGGCGCCCTGAGGCTGAGAAACGGTTAAAAAGAGCGACTGTGTTTACCGATTGTTGTGGGTTGTTTAAGTGCAGTCGAATGTTTCACACCACAATTACAGGGACAGTAACTGAAGTCAGCACTTAAGGGAGGAGATCAGCAACCTTCGTGCCTCATAAAGAAGCCAATTAATGCATAACCATTATAAAATCTGACAAAAACATGCATGATGCCCAATAGTTATGGCTGCGACTTTATATAAACAGAGACACACCTGGACAAAGTCAGCATCATACATTACCTATTTTGTTTGCTTTCCATATTTAACAAACATTTTTTGTTGCCGTTGTTTGCTTCTTTTGTTGAATATCTTTATAGTCAACCAGGAGATTTTTGTTTTGTCAATGTGAAAAGTTGGATTTGGGTGTTTTTGAGCTCCATCTGAAGTTTGGTGCAAATACACATATTCTATAATGAGTTAAAGCCGTTTATTGGACATTGTTCTGGGTGTTTTTTTTAGTAGACAATTTGACAAAAATACATTTTAGGGAGATGAGGCAGTCTCATTATCTAAAGCTGAAAACAAAAATTCCACGAATTAAGTGATCTTAAAATTAATAGACTT
>NW_024681385.1:0-568 GCF_008729295.1 Plectropomus leopardus | reverse complement strand
TTTGATGAATTAAAGTCAAAACATCTGTTTACAAGCTCTTACAAAACTTGTGCATCCATCTTAACCAATGTCTCGTTTATCCAGTCGTATGCTCGGTACTTCACAAACAGCCCTTTCCAACTGGGAAACTGAACTGAAAGTTAAACTAAAATGTACTCTCTTCAAAGTCAGACTCCATTGACAAAAACACTATTTCAACTCTTCAAACATGGTCTATCACTGTTTTCTTTAGGTTGTTTGTGGTATTTTGTGATTTTGATGTTTTAACGAGTTTCAGAAAAGTCACACATGAAACAAATATACTAACTGATTGAAGCAGTGATAGACCAGCAACTCCCGTGTTCAGCGAGGTAAATTAACGTTTTTGTCAACTGAGTGCAGCTCTGAAGAGAGCGTAGTGTGTTTTATTTTAAATCAATCGGTCAATTAGACTTAATTTGTGATGCACTTTTCATACAAATATACTGTAACACAAAGTGCTTCACACAATAAAGCCAGAATCCACACACACACACACGCGTGCGTGTGCACACGCACGGTCACACACATGCACAAGCACACAAACACA
>NW_024681384.1:0-1219 GCF_008729295.1 Plectropomus leopardus | reverse complement strand
TAGGCTATATGTTCCATGATTTTTGTGTACTGCCATACGATTGGTGATATAGCCTACTGCCGGGATACTCAAATTACTTTTCTTGGGGGCCACTTGTACAATTTGACAGAAGGCCAGGGGCCTTGTACAGCAGCCCCATTGGCTACATGTGTCTTGGATTTTAGGACATTTTAGGATTTTAAAACATCTCTAAGATTCTAGGTCATTTGATGGATTTTAGGACATTTGTCGGATATTTGGAAGTTCCTAGGATTTCAGCTCATTAGGGGCTGAGCAACGACCTCTGCCAGGGGTTACGGGGGATCCTCCACTGGCACTTTAATTGTTTTATTTTTTAATTTACAAGCGTTTTTATAAAATGGTTGGGGGTGCACTTGGCACCTTATCAGAGGCCGACTGTTTAAACAAACAAATGTAAATATCCTGCATTTACATTTTGAGTACAGTTGTTTACTGCAGACATTGAATGCAGCACAAGAAGTTTGTTTGAAATGTACAGTTGTTTGCATGTGGCGATGTGGCGAGCACATGGATGTATTATAAGGACGAGCATGGAGCGTTAAAACCGAACTTGCTTCCTTTAAACCGCACTCCACCTCTTATTAGTCACTCATGAAGCAACATCAAGTTCCTCAGTTTCTGATTGGCTGGAGGGCGGGAGCACAACAAGAAAGGGTGTGTGAGCGCATCGCATGGCTTTCTGTCGTTGGCGGTCGTGCATGAAAAGAGGAACCCAAAGGCTTGCGAAAGGATTACGTGTGTAAACAGGAGCGTTATTGCTGCCATATCGTTTTTATAATAATGATATTAACGTTACACATCAGCTTGCAGTTGTTGCTGAAATGTTTTCAGTTTTGTGAAGTTTATTGTGAGCTTTTCGGCTAAGCTAACAGTCGCGCTGCTGTTAAGCTAACGTTAGCACACGTGAACTAAGACTTTGGACTTAATTAACTTTCATGCTAACTTGGCACCGTAGTGGATCTCGTCGGCCTCGACAACAGACGGCAGGAAACCAGATAGCGCACTGGGTGACCATGCAAAGCCCAGCTGCACCTCTGGCGACGAGGGAGGAGAGACTTTCTCATCTTTTGCTTACTGGCGTACGGAGCCGCGCTGTGTTTTGACAAAGTACGGTGATAAACGGAACTCCTGAGGGTGAGTAACCCTACTTTCTATGGGTGGTCACATTTAGTGGCCGTAATCTTCAGCGTGGCTTTAC
>NW_024681383.1:0-516 GCF_008729295.1 Plectropomus leopardus | reverse complement strand
ATGGCTTTGTATTGTTTTGTTATTATTATATGTTTGTGCTCCATACCATTTATCATGGTCATGAGCCGTATAAATGAAATGTATTAATTAGTGAAGTGAGGTGCTGGTAGTTAGACTTGATGCTGACCTAACAGGCTGCTGAATGTTGCCTTCGTCTTTCTGCCAAAGAGCATATTTTTCAAAATGTAAAAAATCGCCTTAACAGTAGTTCATTCACAGACACAATTAGGCTATAAGAACAAGTCTTGATCCAAATGTTAACGAAATTATAACACAAGATTGCAATGTTAAATTTTAGTGCTCACATCAGTTTTCTGATGCTGTGGCCAACACTCACAGAGTAGACGTGAAAGGCATAAAAATAACCTTAATGTCATTTAAAGAAGAGGTGACAGACGTAGGGGAACTTAAGTGGAAAGCAACCTGTCAGTAGTTATAATATATGAGTGTGAATGCTTCTGGTTTGTTGCTCCACCGTAAGGCGGAGGTGTTAAAACCATAGGTTTTGAATGCAGT
>NW_024681382.1:0-884 GCF_008729295.1 Plectropomus leopardus | reverse complement strand
GTTTTTTTTTTCCTGTCGCCAGCTTTTGTGCTGAATTCAGCTAAACCAGTCTGTAGGCTACAGACTTCAAACAAGTGAAACTGACATTAATCCTCTTCAGTCTACCAAAGCAAACAATTTTCTTAAACTAGATGTGTGTTTTTCTATAAGACAATTCACCAGTATCTTTTTTATCTTAAGAAATTCCCAAGAAAACACTGCTATAAGAACTGTCTTTACATTTAACATCTGAACTCTCTTTGAAATTGTAGGTTTTGTAAATACAGCCACTGCTTCTGGATGTAGTTAAATCTGCATTTGTGGTGGCCACACTGTGCAGTGATCTCTTACCCATTTATCAGACATGCAATCGAACCATGTGATCATATCTCTGATGAAATATGAAGGACAAAGTTATCAATGCAAATAATTAGATATCATTTCAGATCAGATATATTATCAGATCTGATAATATATCTGTTAACTGGTGATAAGATCAGAGACTCTTTGTGCTATTTTTGTTGATCAGGAAATTGCATCCCAAAGCAAAATACCTGTTTTAGTTTCCTTTTTTAATCCGTACCGCTCGAAGATCAGTCGAACAGACCTCACTCTTTTATGACTTCATTTCAGTTTGTTTGTTTTTTTATAATTTGTTAGACTGATGGTGACTCATTAGTTATGTATTAAGTAATCACTTTAATCCCTCCCTTTGAGGCCTATCCGAGATCCGGCCAAAGTCTAAGCCCAAACACTTTACTGTTGCATTTGGTGAAGCTCTGTGAATATGGTGCATTCCTGTCCATGAATTGTCACTGGTATTCAGTTTCTGTGATTGCGCTTTGTGAATACAAAGCGGGCTGGTTAAGAAAACTCTATAACAACTTTCAGAGCTCAAAATCAAT
>NW_024681381.1:0-937 GCF_008729295.1 Plectropomus leopardus | reverse complement strand
GATTGAAGGTGGGGAGAAAAAAATGAAGGAATATAAAATGATGGAGAGACAGATGGAGGAGGATGACACAGCGGCCTTTCCTCACAGCTGAAGATGCTCAAACACAAACACACACAAAAGCATGTGAACCGAGGCAATCCCCTCCTTCCTCCATTTGTGCGTGTCTTTGTGTGTGTGTGTGTGTGTAGGAAGCTTATTTGATGATCCAGTGGTGTATCATACAGCTACAAAAGGTGGATTTGCCGTTGGGATCTTACACCAAAATCACTGCAAAAGCGACAGTATTTGATGACTTTGGAATAAGGCTGGTATGACACTGCACATTTTAACAATAAAAGTGCTTCCATCCATCGTTTTTATGGGTCGGTTGATTTAAGGCAGAAAAAAAAAAGAATTTAAATGCCAGCAATCTGAATAAACAGTTAAATATAACTGTTGGAAGTTTGGTGACTGATGAAGAAAAGATGTAGTATGTTTTTCATTACATGACCAATTTCTACTTTTTGTGTTTCATTTTTGGCACCCACCCTTACATGGCTCCCCCTCCAAGCCTCAAAAATAAAGAAGTAAAAGGGCAGCAAATGCCAGACGGTATGTGTGGACTCAGAGGAGAAATTAACTCACACAAACTTTATTAATACCATAACATTTGAATGAACACCAAACAAACCCAAGCTGTTCTCACTCGGCGAGCCAAGATTACTGTACACAGAGCACGGGGTCAGAGTACCAGAGCAGAATATATTTTGAGAGTAAATCCTGATTTTGTGAATGCTTAGTCTGCAATCTGCTTTCGGGATTTTGTTTGGTTGTTTTCTGAGATTTAAAAAGCTTCAGAGTTTTCTTGCCAACAGGTTTCAGAAGAAGAAAAAAAAGATGATGCATAGCACTGGGATGTAGCCTGATGGTACTTAAAAGGCGAAGTTTAACAGGATGA
>NW_024681380.1:0-246 GCF_008729295.1 Plectropomus leopardus | reverse complement strand
CGGGACTGAAGAGAGGGAGGTAAGGGAGGAAGGGTGTGAGAGGAGAGTGCAAGGTCAACCTTGGAGGTGGTTTTTATGTGTTGTGTTGGTAATTTGATCACAGGAAGTTTGTACGAGTGTGTTGGGGGTCATGACCTTGTTGTTCAGTGCTCGCAAGTGTGCACACTTTTCCATTAAAGCTCCAGATAATTGACAAGAGGCTGGAACATGGCATGTAGGACATGACTGACCCACTGAGGGGCCCGA
>NW_024681379.1:0-408 GCF_008729295.1 Plectropomus leopardus | reverse complement strand
CACACACACATATATATATATGGCAGTATTAGGTTTATTTAAAGGCTACCGTTTTTCTGGATAAAAAGAATTTTTATTTCTCAAAAGATGGAAATAGAAATATGTTGTGTATTTGTTTGATGAGCATGTTTTGTATTCGCAAAACAAAATGCATTCGTTCGTTAATTATTTTCATTTACAAACAACATTGTCTTTGTTGCAGGATAGAGCTTCATACGTTATCACCAAAGGGAAACTTCATAGGCTGATAAATAAAGTCAAGGCAGAGCCAAAAGATGCAGTTCTTTGAATGGTCACTTGAGGCTGGCTCCAGAAGTTAATCAATCCCCACAAATTTAAATGCTAAAATGCCCAAATTTACAGCTGAATTATACATGTATACAGCCTAATTTATCTGATATCCCCACT
>NW_024681378.1:0-206 GCF_008729295.1 Plectropomus leopardus | reverse complement strand
ATACAAAATGAAAGTGACAACTCTTGATATTACTTTGACCTGTAACAAACTTACCGCACAAACTTAGAGACTGATTTACAAACATTTAGTGCAACTCAATCCTCACTCCTCACTCGTTGTGTTTCACCCCTTTAGAGGGCCGAACGATGGTCGTTACCATTGATTCAGGCACCACCGTGCTCCTCAGCCGAGATCCTACGGAGGCA
>NW_024681377.1:0-277 GCF_008729295.1 Plectropomus leopardus | reverse complement strand
GACGTCAGCCTGGGTCACGGTTAGCGTTATTGTCTCGCGGCACATTTGTAAAAAAAGTTTGATCCGCCAAAATTAAACCCCGGTTTAAAGCGCGCGACGCGCGGGATGCTAAGTAACGTCAATCAAACGCACCTGCAGCTGACACGTTAGCTCGCGCTCCGAGATTTTTTAGTTTCACCAAACTTTTACCGTCAGTGAGGCGCGCGAGGACTTTCTGCTGGACTGGTGGACTGGTTTTACTGGAGCTACAGGAGCTAAGTGGACTGGTTTTACTGGA
>NW_024681376.1:0-383 GCF_008729295.1 Plectropomus leopardus | reverse complement strand
TGAAACAAATAAAAATCAAACTGAAAACAAACAATTTGTATAACTGTGGAAATGTAATATGTGGCCCAACGAAAATTCTAACTTCAGCCTAATGAGAGTTTTTATACACACTATTTGAACCTGTGCTGTCAGTAGAGGTATAGATAAATACATAGATGTACTTTATTGATCCCAAGTTGGGAAATTCTTACGTTACAGCAGCAAATTATAAGACATTGCACAGGAGCAGTGAAACACAGTGATATAAACAGTATGAGACACTTTAAAAGAAAAATATGTCTCAATAGAAAAAAAATAAACCATATCATATTCTGTAAGAATGAGAGATATGTGTTTGGAGCATTAATGAAAAATACAATTTGAATAATACATTATAATAAACT
>NW_024681375.1:0-372 GCF_008729295.1 Plectropomus leopardus | reverse complement strand
GTTTATATTGGTGAGTCATCATTTAGTACAGTGTGTTTCGAGGTTACACTGTTTGATGCAACCATGACTTACTAATGGAAGAAGTGATTTTAAACATGTTATTAAAGTTAGCATCTCTTTGTAACTGACTACTTTATTTGTATGTTGAGTTATTTTGCTCATTCATTTGTGCTTCCTTCTGTCTCAAAATGTGAGGCAGATTTGACACACTGACCTCTGGCTGACCTTCATGTGTCTAAATCTAAAATTGTTTAAAATAATGTAACTTTCAAATCCCAAGGGACAGAATCCTTGTTATATATGTTAATAAAGGTGGTTAAAGTATGTGACAGGCACACGGTATAAATCTTATTCAAACCTTTGTAGATCAGA
>NW_024681374.1:0-428 GCF_008729295.1 Plectropomus leopardus | reverse complement strand
GAAGCTGAGATCTGCAGCATGAGATGTCCTTGAGAGGAAAAAGCACATGAGCTCGTTTCATGTCTTTTTTTCTTTCTTCCTCTGTTGATGTGAAAAAAAAAATCTTAGTTTCCTGCTGCACACAGGGAGGTCAGAGGTCAGACAGTGGACGCTTGGTACGTTGCTGGTCTTTAACCCTTTGGTTTGATTTCTTCTTCAAGTTTCAAGAAAATCCTGTGAAAGGCGTCTCAGCACAGCACAAGAAAACTGACGTCGAGGGGTTAAAGGACAGCCTGCTGACTCCCTTTTTGATTTGTTCTGACAAAATCAAAACAAATCAAAAAGGGAAAAAAGTAAAAAAATAAAATAAAATAAAAAAGCTTAAGGAAAAAAGTGCTTAAAATAAATACCAATTTTGTAAAATAGTTTTAAATATAAAATTCCGACAA
>NW_024681373.1:0-4082 GCF_008729295.1 Plectropomus leopardus | reverse complement strand
CAGATGCGGTGTCCTGTTGTGGCGCAGCTGAGGAAGGCGAGTTTATTGGCATTGCATCTTTCAAGGAAAAGGCAGTTCAAACTGCTTTTGTAAAGACATAATGTAAAAGACATGCTAATGTCAGCATGCTAACATGCTCACAGGGAATTAATATATTTCCTGAAAGGCGGTAGTAGGAGTTATCATGCTATCTCAGGAATCCCAGGAAATTTCCATATTTTCAAGGTAAAACTTCAACCATAGTCAAGCACATTTGTCCTTTTTCAAGCAGCACTAAATGCAACAAGGAGAAAATGCATAAACCCACCAGTTCCCTACCGGACCATTTCACTGTATTATTTGGTGGTATTGTTAATAATTAAGGCAAAAGAATGCCCTTCAGGTTAACTTCATATGCAGCTTGAACTTTGCAATAGCTGTGAGAAATATGAAAGTTCATTACCTGTGATCTTTATGCTGAAAAAGACTTCAGTGAAGTGATTTTTGAAGTCTTGTCATTGTGTAAGCAAACATAATTTGTTAAAGCAGGTAATTTTTCCGTTTTTAATTGCATTCAAACTCAAATGATCGTGCTCTGTTCTTCAGTTTTCAATCTTTTGAGGTATTTTGATGTGAAGCTGGAGGCAAATATTGTGTTGTGTTGGCCTAATTTAGATGATAGTGCCTAATGTAGATGGGTATTTAGGTACGGTTGTCATGAATGTTGAAATCAGCGAAGAGACCAGAACTATTTTTGTACCAAATGTAAATGTGTTTATTTCTGCTGTAAAGTTGGGCACTTTAACATGAGAGCGTATTGGAATTTTTACTATTTTGGAGCCAGCCTCAAGTAGCCATTTGAGGAGCTGCAGTTTTTTGCACTTCTGCATTGGGTTCATTTTTCAGCCTCAGAGGTTGCTGCTTAGTATTTTCTCCATAACAAAACTATCAGACAAGTCTTAAATGCCTTATGATGATGCTAGATAAAAAAATAAGAAGTCATGCAATCTGCAGTCCATTCAGAGGGAGACTCAAAACCATAAATGCCAACCTCATGGTGGCGCTACAGGAAAAGTCAGGTGTTAATCAAAGTCAGTAGAATTCATCCTCTGTGAGCCATGAATATCTGTACAAAAGTTTGTGTCAATCCGTTCAATAGCTGTTGAAATTTTTCAGTGTGGACCAAAAGTGTTGGACTGACTAAGAGTTATATGCCAGCTAAATGGAATTTAAAAGAAACAGAGTAGGATGGAAAATATGAATGAACTAATATTGGGCTATATACTGAATAAACAGAAAAATAAAAGTTTCAGTGCAGGAAGAGATTTGAATAACTAGCCCCAAATTTATTCTAACAAAATGCAGAGGTAAACTGAAGAGTTCAAAGCTTCAATTTCAAAGAACCGAGGGTCGGAGTGAGAGTGAAGCCCTGCAGTTGTCCTCAGTTAATGTGTCATTTCTTTGGAGGTTTGGACAGTGACGTGAACTGACTCGGGGACATTCTAAACTTTTAGAAGAAGGAGGAGAAGAGAATGAGTCAACACAAAGCGCCTGACATTCCCCAGGTAAAAAAGAAAAACAGGGAAATAACAAGCCACGCTGGATCAAATGTACAGTAGCTTAGCAAGGTGAACTTTCCTTGTGACGTCTGCGCTGCATGCACTTAATATCAGCTGAGGTCTACAATTCTACAATTTCATTTAGCAGACGCTTTTATCCAAAGCGACGTACAACACGAGCAAGAATTTAGACTTAAGGAAAAAAAACCTTTAGTAAGTGCAAAAAGTGCTTCAGGTGTGATTGGTCACAGGTATTGCCGTCTAGTGGCAGAAGAAGTGCCGCACAGCTCACACACATCTCAGTATCACTACTTACGATGACAGTCAACATACAACATCACACAACTTTGTCAGTGCTAGATAATCATTAGGTGCTGGGTTTTGGACCATCTGACTTACTCTACCCCAAAGGGCGAAGAGGAGAAGAGTCAGGTTAAGTGCCTAGGTGTTCTCGGAACAATTGAGTTTTCAATTGTCTCTTAAAAGTAGAAAGGGACTCAGCAGAACGCACAGAGTTTGGAAGTTTGTTCCACCATTTGGGAACAACAGAAGAGAAGAGTCTGGCTAGAGATTTAGAGCCGTGCTGGGCTGGAAGCACCAGGCGTCTTTCGCATGCAGAGCGTAGTGGGTGAGAAGGAGAGTAGACCTGCATCAGGGATTCCAGGTAGGCTGGAGCAGTTCTTGTGATTGCTTTGTAAGCCAAGAGAAGTGCTTTGAATTTGATTCTGGCTGCCACTGGAAGCCAGTGAAGAGAAATTAGCAGCGGGGTGACATGTGCTCTTTTGGGCTGGTTGAAGACCAGACGTGCTGCTGCATTCTGGATCATCTGAAGAGGTTTGAATGAGCATGCAGGGAGGCCTGCCAGAAGAGAGTTGCAGTAGTCAATGCGTGAGATCACAAGAGCCTGAACCAGAAGCTGTGTGGCCTGTTGGGTCAGGAAGGGTCTGATCTTCCTGATGTTGTAGAGGGCATAACGACAAGACCGAGAAACTGAGGCCACATGAACCTTAAAGGTCAGCTGGTCATCAATCATGACACCCAGGTTTCTGGCTGAGTTTGTGGGCACAAGTAGGCCCGAGTCTAGTTGGACGCTGATCCGAGGCTGAACAGATGGACAAGCTGGAAAGACCATGAGTTCGGTCTTAGACAGATTTAGCTGAAGGTGGCGTTCCTTCATCCATGTGGAGATATCATCCAGACAAGCTGATATCCGAGCTGACACCGTTCTGTCATCAGGTGGAAAGGAGAGGAAGAGCTGAGTGTCATCAGCATAGCAGTGGTAGGAGAAACCATGGGAGCAGATCACTGCACCGAGTGAGGTGGTGTACAGAGAGAAGAGTAGGGGACCAAGCACCGACCCCTGAGGAACCCCTGTCGATAGGCCATGTGACCTAGACACCTCTCCTCGCCATGACACTCTGAAGGATCTGCCTGTGAGGTAGGACTTGAACCACCATAGGACAGAACCTGAGATGCTGAGCTCAGAGAGTGTGGAGAGGAGGATTTAATGGATGTACTGTGGGCAGCTTAGTAGTTGTCGTCATGTGGACTTTTGGTTTAGTTTAACTTGAGAGCAGCAGTTAACTATTGTAGAGACTGATCCGCGGTTTAGGTTTACTTGCTTTAATATTCTACACGTCGCCAGAGACTCTTATGTGGGAGCTGCTGCAGGCTGGGGGTTCAGCTTCAGTTCAGTCTCAGTTCATTTAGCAGACATTTAGGCAGAGAATATTGCCTGCAGGTCAGCCACAGCGCGTCAGCAACTCATTGTAAACATACCGGTTGCCGTGGCCGAGTGGGAACTCACACAGCACACGCACAAGTACTTAAAAGAGCATTGTAGAAACAACAAGATCAAATACTCTGTTGCGTAGAAGTGCTCATTAATTTAGTTTGTATGCTGAAGCAAGGAGAGAAAAATGCTCAGCTAAAGACAAAGAGGGAGCCTGGGTGTGTTGTCAAAGTCCTGTGAGTATTTCAACAGTTTAGGCATCAAAATCTGTCAGGATGCATTTCTAATTCTGATTCTGAAGTTCTTTTGTTGAACACAGGGGAGGGCACAGAGATTTCAGGTCTGCTTTCTTCAGATTTCAACAGTTATTCAGCGTTTGTGTTTGTAACCTTTTACTTTATAAAAAGAGGCATTGTTAGAGACTTTTAAGGGTTTAACCTTTCCTATTCTCAAAGCCAGCTGTATGGCTGGCTTTGAGAATAGGAAAGCCAAAGCCATACAGCTGGCTTTGAGAATAGGAAAGCCAGCTGTATGGATTTATTAGCATAACACAAGCTCTTCCTTTGTTCATCTTTTTTTCTGAAAAGGATCTATTCTTTTTGTTTTGTCAATTTGTGCTTTTGGAGAGTCTAAACAACATCTTGCACAGCATGGCCTTCAGAAAATGGGAGAGATTGGTTTATCTCTTCCTCTTGCCCCTCTTGTTCCTCTCTTCACATGTCGCTTTGTGGCTCTGTGATGTAGAAGATGAAGAGGCGATGCACGACAACTTACAAAGGCTCAGCCCTGAAGCTAAATGCTAAAGAAGGCAT
>NW_024681372.1:0-207 GCF_008729295.1 Plectropomus leopardus | reverse complement strand
CAAGTAAGATTCAAACTGTATGCACACATCATTTCATCTATCTGGCAGAGGGAGAGACAGAATGTGGGGAGAAAAAGGAGCACCGTATGTAATGATAAACCAAACGTTGTCACACACTGACACATAAGAGCTACAATACACAGACAGCTACCAAAACTACATTAGGAATGATATCCACTGAAGATTACTGTAACAATTTCATTACAC
>NW_024681371.1:0-841 GCF_008729295.1 Plectropomus leopardus | reverse complement strand
ATTAAAAAGGATAACAGTAATCTGAAATATTTCCTCTAAGAAAAAAACCCATAGCATTTTCCCTAATGTCTTAAAATTTAAGATAACTAAACAGGCATAAGCAAAAATGCTTCATCCTCAGAACAGATTCCCAAACTGATAAACTTATCCCTTAACAACAAAAAAACTAAAAGCTGCTGTGGTTGTATTCACATGTAGTAGATAAATACACACAATTGCTTTACAATAATGTGCTCTTATTAAGAGCAAATCTTATTAGGATCTATAGTGTGGTATTCAAAATTATGCCTATCAAGCTGTTCCAGGTCCAGTGTCCGAGCGGAGGACTCCGAGCCTCCTGAATGAAGTCAAGTCCTCCTGTCTCCGAGCGTGATCTGCAGAGGAAAACAGAGCACGCTCAAAATGATTATTCCAAATTTTAAAATGCTTAATTTCACCAAAACAGTAGATTAATACTCACTGAGTTAGTCAGTCCCCATGCCTTTAACTGGATCATTGCTCCTCATCTATGACATGGAAAGACACGCGTTACTGAGAAGTGAACAAAAATACCTGATTTCTTTTATTCACCAGCAGCACTGCTGCCAGGAGCAAAACAGCGAGGAGAATTGAGACAGTGGCCAAACTAACAAAAAAAATTTTTTTTTCCTCATTATAATAGCAAAAATCTTGTTTTAACAAGGTATTTTTCACATTTATGCAAACTGTTTTTCAAGTTATGAAAATTATTACAACATCACAGATTATTCCATTTTAAGGAGACACTTGTTAGAACATGTCATTTTTTAAAAAACTATATATAAATATATATATGTGTGTGTGTGTGTGTGTGAGGTAATAA
>NW_024681370.1:0-521 GCF_008729295.1 Plectropomus leopardus | reverse complement strand
CTCTTGTGACCCTCCTTCACTGCGTCCATGACACGCCGTGCACCCAGTGGGATGCTCCACCTAAACACAAACATGGCACAAGTCTCCTTCATAACTGTTCTGCAAGTTACTGCCCATCTTTTTTCAATGTCCAGTCCAGTTCTATGAACTCCTGTCGATGAAATGTCTTCACAACGAATCACGCCTCTGCTGCTGTTATTTCAAAATGTGAAATGCATTCAGAATGTGTGAGGCGGTGTCATGTACAATCCTCAGTGTTCTGTCGGCTTGCTGGGCAAACTGTACAGTCATGCAGCGCAAAGCTTGAAGCATTAGCCAGCCTGAACTCAAAACACAAGATCAGGTGTTCTCAAACATAACCACGTTACAGACAACTCATTCATTAGATTTCTCTCATTGACTACACTCTGTCCCATTATGTAAGAAGAGGCTTTTTATCTTTTTAGCACTGGTACTTTGTGAAACTGTCCTTGCATAGACAGAGGGTAGATGACAGTTTACTGTAAAGTTCATTCTTGACC
>NW_024681369.1:0-265 GCF_008729295.1 Plectropomus leopardus | reverse complement strand
TGAATCTACATCTGAATGCAGCACTGGAAAACTGATGTTGATCCAGGTGCTGAGGGGTTAAGGAGCGAATAAAATATATTTATTTTATTCTGATTCTCCTCAAACTTTACTTTCATTAAAGTATTTATTTAAGTCTTTGGATTAGTCAAACATCATATGAAGAAAGAAAAACAGACACCTCAATATAAACAATACAACCATCATAAAAACAAACACACAAAAAAAGCAACAACATACATACCAACACATAACACATAAACATAAC
>NW_024681368.1:0-497 GCF_008729295.1 Plectropomus leopardus | reverse complement strand
CTCAAAAAGAAAACGAGGTTATTTTTGATGTTGCAGAAACAAAGGCTTTCAATGCATCAAAAAGGGTTATTTATGTTAAATTAGAGATTCCAGACAAAAAACATGCTCTAAAATGTGCTGCACAAAATGCAAATAAACATGCAGGAAGTGAATGATGCACTGAAGGAGTCGTTGATTCTCATGCACAGAGAACCCGGTTCACCTTTAGACTCTCTAATCTCTGCTGGATCAAACAATCAGATTTAAAACCTGATTTTATGTTTCATGCTGCAGAAAATTATTCTGCAAATTTGCAAGTTTGACACAAACAGATGCACATTGTGCTGCACAAAATGCACATTAATATGCAATAAATAAATGAGATGTACCGAGTGAGTGATTATTGGATTCACACACACATCCAGAAACCGTGTTCACGTTTCCCATGTTTTTATCATTTAAAAAGAAAAGTTGATTTTGTGTTTCACGCTGCAGAACCAAAAGTTAGAAATGTATTA
>NW_024681367.1:0-397 GCF_008729295.1 Plectropomus leopardus | reverse complement strand
CGGGCAGCGCGAGGCGGCGCAGCAGGAAGCGGAGTCATCGCGGGCAGTTTCTGCCCAGAGTCCGGTCTGACGGGCAACTGACAGACGAGACTGGGCAGGTTTCTGCCCAGAGTCCGGTCTGACAGGCAACTGACAGTGACGAATTTACGATGTAAACATTTAATTTGTTAATTTAAAAAAAGCTAAAGTTGGCAGTTCAGATAGAACAAATGAAAGAAAGAAAAAAAAAAACACTTATCAAACATGTCTCATTAAGTGCCACACAAACCATTTGTAAAGATCCACATGGTGTCTAATAAAAATGAAATGACATTGGAAAATATCCAAAAAGTCTGATGATTAAAGAGTTTGTTTCAGCTGGGGATGCCAGTTGAGACAAACCATGCCAGTTGGCACT
>NW_024681366.1:0-520 GCF_008729295.1 Plectropomus leopardus | reverse complement strand
CACACAGACATCGCTACGCATAGAATTGAAGCATCATACAGAAAATTTTAAAAAACACTAAAAGTAACTAATGTAATACAATAGTGCACCTGGTCTGTCCCACTGACAACAACACAGACTGCTGTGCTGCTACTGCAGTACTGAGTCTGTCATGCAGATTATAACAGATAGAGTATTATTTATGATACAACCACGACATCAACACGTCAACACATCAACAGTATGACTTACAAAAGCTGGGCTGTTTATTGGCAAGAATCTGGTGATACAATATGCATCATGATACATATATATTTCAATATATTGTGCTTTAGTAAGCAATGTGATATATTGTAATATTTTAAAATCTAATTTTAGGAAAATTGTCATAGTGTAAAGAATAAAGCACTATATTAGTTAGTTGTGTTTTTATGCAATCACACAGTGGGATCTGTATGTATATTAATTTGTAACATCCAACATCATAGCACAAATTTTGTACAATCAAAGCCAAGGAATAAACATTTGCCTTTATCTGTAA
>NW_024681365.1:0-246 GCF_008729295.1 Plectropomus leopardus | reverse complement strand
TTTTTATAAATCAGAGTTGTCGAAAATGTCCATATAGTTATTTCTGACGATTCATTTCTATTTAAAATGAGAAACAGGTCAATAAACTTTCATAATCTGACACATTTAGCAAGAATAGCTCCGTTATGTCATCCATGGCCAATATCCCACTGTGCTTACTATTGCATGATGAAGCCAGAGCCACGCTATTATCAGTTTTACTTTTCATAACATGGTCCTTTAAATCAAAGGTTACCAACAGCTAGA
>NW_024681364.1:0-534 GCF_008729295.1 Plectropomus leopardus | reverse complement strand
TAACCAATACCCTTGAAAGAATACTTCACCAATTTAACATAACATTACTGAACTCATGATGGACAATTTGAAAAAAAAAAGGGATCATAATTCAACAGAACCAGAGATATCATCCTTTATATTCCTCAATAAGCCAAAACGCAGCTCGAGTTTGGTCGCAGATTTGGGTGTGTTGCTTGTAATGATAATGTTGCTTTGGTGTGCTAGCCTCAAGCAATGAAGAGGAGCAGGCCATAGAGGTCTGATAAGCTCAGTTCTTTTATTTTTAAACTTGTAGTCTTTCACCCCAGTTAATCCTGTCGTGTGTTTGAACAGGTACAATCTGTTGAGTATCGGTTCAGATGAGGACTCAAATTCAGAACAAAACTCAAATAATCATAAATGGAAAGATCTTGGTGATGAAATGTATGAAATGGAAAAGATCACTGTGAGAATTAGAAACAAATAGCATATGTTTGAAGAAAGATGGGAGAAATGGATTCACTATAGAACATTAAGAACCTTTTTTTTTGTACGTTAAGAACTTTAGTTTTG
>NW_024681363.1:0-679 GCF_008729295.1 Plectropomus leopardus | reverse complement strand
CTCTCAAAAACATGTAAAGAAATCATTTAGCAACAAAAGAAAAATGAAATTAGAAATTAGCAAGAAATTAGTGCAAAAAATAGTACAAGAAAATTACCTGAAAAAGTAAAATAAATAAATAACAATGAAAAAATAAAAGAGGGAAACAACTTGGAGAAGTGCTTTAAAAATATAATAATTACGTAGCATTTTTGTCCTATATTTTTTCTCCTCAGGAGTTTTCTCTATCTAAATAAAGGTCTTAATCATCTTAATCTACAGATTTCTTGCAATTTGTGGAGCATTTCTTACTGCTCCTTATTGCCCCTTTCCCCAATTTATTTCAAATTCATTAAAGGTTTAAATACTTGTGAAAGGTGTTTGAATGCAGCAAAAGCAAAATAATGTTGCTCAAGGTTTTATAGGGTTAATTTTGGGTATCTAGGCTGCAACCTATGTCGCCTATAGGAAAATCCACCACTGCTTTCACTGTAGTCCTCTACAGGGACTCCCTCTTGTTTTTTTTGTGTTTTTTTTTTTAATCTTGCGCATACAGTCAAATCATCTTGTTGAATTAAATTGAAATCCTGCTCAGCCATTACTACTATAACCAATTCCATGGCCACAGTTTTATATAAGGCATACTAACATATTACAAGCATTATAGCAACTGTCTGTCATCTAAAATAAAAACAACAAT
>NW_024681362.1:0-1297 GCF_008729295.1 Plectropomus leopardus | reverse complement strand
AAGGTAAAATGCATTACATTATAATAAAATAAAATTAAATAAATAAAGGTCCCAATGCGCATGCGTAGTTCACTATGAGATTCATATTCAATAAACAATATTTAGCCTATTAGCTCCTGAAAACACCAAAATAGAGCTGAGCTAAGCCATTATGTAAGTCTGATGGTAACCGACACTGTCTGATTATTAAAATTTTATGTGTTCAGTTTGTGCTGTTGAAGCTTTAGTTTAATTTAAGAATGTAAATAATTAAATGTCATAGAAAACAAGTTAGCCAAATAACGTCAGAACTTCGTTAGCTTACTTTGAAGAGATTGCTAAGCTAACGTTAGCTAAAAGCTAATGCTAGTGTTTTAAATAAATATAGTAGGATTTATTTTTGGAATAGGACAGACTATTTTTTAGGAATTTGGCATACCCTGTTTGTTTAGAAAAATCAGTTTCAATGTTCGTTATGTCGGTGAGATTCATGTTTTAGTCAAAATATGCTTTTTTTTAATGTATTATTTTTATAATTGTTATTATGTCAACAGGTCTGAAAACGACAGCTGTTTTCCTGCTCAAATTTTCTCTGCCAACAGATTTAAAGCTCTGGATTATGTCTTTGAGGTGAGTCATTTGCTAGTTTTACCTCAAAATATGAGCACTTAACCTGAAAAATATGCTGTCCTGTCTCTTGGCTTTTATGCCAGACTACCACCAGTCTGAAGGTCATGATGAATTTACTGGCACTGCCAACACCGTACTTTACTGGTACCAGTGACCTGTACCCGCACAGTGGGAAACTGCCTGAAGTCACCTACAGGACACCGTGGATCAGAGGTAAACAGGTGGAGAGACGTGGTCTCTAGGTTTGGCATGTTTTATGTATCATAAAGGTAAATAAATAAATGAGGACCCTGTCTGATGAAGGTCCAGTAAGGTTTAGTCATTTTAGTCTAGTGTGCCAGTTTCTCCCTATTGTGCTCTAGCTGAGTAAAATTAAAAGTGAATGCCTGGTGATAATTTCCACTCTACTAATGATTCTTCCTCTGATTTTTGCCTTTAAAAACACCAACAGTTAACCCTTAGTAGATTAAATTAAAATTCAAAATAAAGCATTGCACATTTAACATAGGTTAATACACATCATCTCTCTAAGGACATCTGATCACAGTTACATTTTTAAATATATGTATAAGATGGAATGAATATTAGAAAACTCTCACTCCAACTATGGCCAACTCATTTATTTTTATCACTTCTAACACAGTTTGTAGTTAACAGGACTGTTTACTTCAGTACATCATTTGAGAGA
>NW_024681361.1:0-4140 GCF_008729295.1 Plectropomus leopardus | reverse complement strand
AGCTTCATATTTCTGCAGCTTCATATTTCTGCAGCTTCGTATCTCTGCAGCTTCATATCTCTGCAGCTTTGTATCTCTGCAGCTTCATATCTCTGCAGCTTCGTATCTCTGCAGCTTCGTATCTCTGCAGCTTCGTATCTCTGCAGCTTCATATCTCTGCAGCTTCGTATCTCTGCAGCTTCATATTTCTGCAGCTTCATATTTCTGCAGCTTCGTATCTCTGCAGCTTCATATCTCTGCAGCTTTGTATCTCTGCAGCTTCATATCTCTGCAGCTTCGTATCTCTGCAGCTTCATATTTCTGCAGCTTCGTATCTCTGCAGCTTCGTATCTCTGCAGCTTCATATATCTGCAGCTTCATATTTCTGCAGCTTCATATTTCTGCAGCTTCATATTTCTGCAGCTTCGTATTTCTGCAGCTTCGTATCTCTGCAGCTTCATATTTCTGCAGCTTCGTATTTCTGCAGCTTCGTATTTCTGCAGCTTCGTATCTCTGCAGCTTCATATTTCTGCAGCTTCGTATCTCTGTTTTCGGCTCCTCCGTAAATCCTCTCACAGCTGATTATTATCGGGACGCTGATCGCAGACTGGCAGTCAAACCCAAAACAACATCCACACACACGCTGCGTTCAAGGTCGTAGTTTGTGAGTTGGGGAGTCGTTCTTCAGACTCGGTTGTGTTGATGAACTTTGAGGTGATGAAGTGAAGCTGCAGAGAAGACGAGCTGATTTTTAATGCTGAGAGCGTTTAAACAAGAGACTGACAACTGTTTACACTTTATTGAGATTTTTGTATTTCATTTTATTTGTATATATTTTATACCTTATACTCTGTGTATTTCTTGGTTTTTATTGGATTAATGTTTACTGACTTTTTCTGTTTTTTTGTTGTCATTTGTCTTTTGTTGCATTTTTCTGTCAAATATTAATTTTTTGTTTGTTTTTTCTTTGTTTTTGTTTTTTATTGGGGTGTTGGGGGGGGTTATTGTATTCTTGACCCCCCCCGACATTTTTTTTATGCAGTTTTTAATTTGTTTCACTAAACTAAATTAAAATGAGAGCTATGAGGAACAAAATATATCATTTATTTTACTGTCAGTTGTTGACACTGTTTCCATGCTTTCTCACATTTCTGCTGCACTCAAACGTCACGCTAACGTCACACAAACGTCACACAAACGTCACGCTAACGTCACACAAACATCACGCAAACGTTACAACTCGAGTGTCATCCAAATTTCCCAATTTCCCACTCGTGATTCCGACTTTGGAGGGCCGTTCATGAGCTCGTTACTCGTAGATATGATATTTCCGAGGAGCTCGTGAAGGCAGCATCAGTGTGTTAGGTGCTGTGATACCTGCAGTGTGTGTAATATAACATATATCTGTGTGTGTGTGTGTGTGTGTGTGTGTGTGTGTGTGTTTCAGTGCGGAGGACTCTGAAGAGCGGGCTCAGCGTCGACGTGGTTCAGGCTCTGGGACTCAACAACAAGACGGCCGACAGAGTCTGAGACCGGGACTGATCCGTCCGTCGATGAACACCGTCGACTACACAGACTAAAGCCGGCGACTTCCTGTTTCCTGCAGGAGGAGTGAACGTCAGAGCGCTCTCCTCCTCTGCTCCTCCTCCTCCTCTGCTCCTCCTCCTGAACTCAGACTTTGTATTTATTAATATGAACATGTGGACGGACAGAAAACGTCTCAGTCCTGAGCAAAGTGACGACTGAGCAGAACGTTCTAACAGATTTCTGACTTTAAGTTTTGTGTTGAAGAGAAACATTTTCACCAGATTTAGGAGATCACACACACACACACACACACACACACACACACCACATGATATAATAATAATATGACAGTAACGTGACGTGGTCTGCAGACACGGTCACCTGCTGCAGTGATGACTCCGTCTGTCTCCAGCTGCTATAAACCGATGTTATTGATCCGCTCTCTGATATCGACACGATCACAGCTGTTTATTTACAATAACTTTGGTGTCTGCATTTTTCCAGATCATTTTCTTATTTGTTTTGTTTGTTTTTTCCTTTTTATTTTTTTATTCTTGTAATTTTCACCTTTTTTTTTTGCTAATTTTTGGGTGATTTTTCTCTGCGTCTTCATCGCCTTCTTCCAGTGTTTTAAAGGAAGAAAAGGAGCAACTTTGTTCAGGTTTCAAAGAGTTAAACTGGGTTTTTTTTATTTTTTAGGTGGTTAAAATCTGCGCTTCTGTGCTGGTGTTGTGGGACTGTTCTTTATTTATCAGAGGAGGGGCGACTAGGAGCACGCTCAGAACACCGAGTCCAGTTAGAGTCCGACTGACGTCCACGTCCTGTCGCATGATCTGGGCGACTGTAGTCTGATTTCAGAGGGACGAGCATGTTCACAGGATTTTAAAAGTCCAGATTTAGTCGCTCTGACACAATAATTCAGCTTTTTTTGTCGCCATGGAAACAGACTGAGTGAGGTGTCGCTGTAGGTTGAGTCTGTTCAGTTTTTATCTTCAGTGTTTCTCCGACGACAACGTGAAGATGTTTCTCTGCTTCACACGAAGAATTAGAGTTTAATCCGAACATCAAACGTTTTCCGTCCTGAAAGTTTTATTTTTCATCCAAACACAGAAAGATTCCCCATGATTCATTCTGACTAAACACCGAAACAGGTTTTTAAATTTTCCCCAAACGAGACCTTAGAAGCGTTCGCAGCAGATTAATGTGACGCGTCTCCGCAGTTAATTATGAGTCACAAAGTTATTTATTCATCCAAGAAAACAGTCGTGTGTTTACATGAAGCAGCTGTTTGTTTATGAGCCGGTTCATGTGTTTGTAAACATCGTGAGAAACCGGAATCTGCAGCTGCACGTTTGCAAAAATCACCTGATTTCTCCGAGTGTGAACATGTGACCGTAACCGCCATCATAACCAGGTTCACGTTCATTTATTCACACTCAGAGATTTCTTCATTCGCTGCCTAAATGCTGCACTTAAAGCAGTTTGAAAGTAAAGACAGTTTGACAGAAAAACATCAAACATTTTAGAAGAAAAAAAGAATTAGCAGAAGGATTTGAAAGTATAAAAATCAGCGGATAGTTTGAATCAGTAGTTTTGAAGAAAACATGCCTCACAAAACACGGCTCAGGTTCGGAGTGCATGTTGTCTTTAAAAATCAGCCAAAAAAATCTGAAAGAAAAGAAAAATTCCTTCTAAAAGAATAAAAATCTGCAAAAAAATTTAAAGGAAAGAAAAGAAAAATTCCTTCTAAAAGAATAAAAATCTGCAAAAAATTTAAAGGAAAGAAAAAAAAAATTGATGAATTTAGAGGAAGAGCAGGGCCTGCCGAGTGTGATCATGACCGCCGTCGTCGGGCCGTTTATGCTCAGATTTATTCATTTAGTGTCTAAATGCTGCAGTTTGTGACAGATTCAAACAGCTGAACTTCTGTGTGATTCTGCTGAATTTAACCGACGGATGAAGTCACACGTTTGTTCACACAAAGTTAAATGTTGAATGAGGAGATGATGAACTGGAAGAAAAGTTCAGCCGAGTCACAGGTCGACACATTTATTGATAAATCTTTAAATATTCTTGAATCAGCTTTAACCTGCAGAAGTTAGAGATGCTGAGTGATCAGCTGTGTGTCACTTCATCGTCGTCTTCCTCTGCAGGCTGCAGTTTGAGCTGCACGGCGTCCGTCAGTCCGGCAGCCGTCTGAAAGATGTTTAAAATATGCTGAGGTGAGACTCTTCACATTTCTGTTTTTCTCTCTTCAGCACAAAAACACACAAACAGGTGAAGAATCTGTGGGAACGTTTCTGAAAAATCACGTCACAAATTCACTAATGTGGTACAAAACTGTCACCTGCCACTGTGTGTGCGTGCATGTGCGTGTGTGTGCGTGCATGTGTGTGTGCGTGTGTGTGTGTGTGTGTGTGTGTGTGTGTGCGTGTGTGTTGATCAGAGCACAGATTACATCAGTAATATTTTCTGTACAGTGGAGTTATTTTGTGCACTTTGAGGTGTTTTTTGGTCGTTTTGAAGCTGACAGTCTGTAAACTGACTCCAGGTCAGTCTGAGCTTTAACTTAAAGAGCAGATGAACATTTTACTCAAAGCCAAAATACAAGATTAAATGTGTTTCAGGTCTAAT
>NW_024681360.1:0-427 GCF_008729295.1 Plectropomus leopardus | reverse complement strand
TCAGCTTCTGAGCTGGATTTCTTTTTTACTTTTAGTAACGTGTTTGTTTTCAGGCAAAACAGTGTGCAAGTGGTAAGAGTGGCTGAGGCTGTTGAGATAAAAAAAAAAAGAAAAGTATGGTTGTGTGTGCACTTTCAAGTGTTGTGTATGTGTGGAATGAAAATACAAGTGACCTACTACTTCATGTCTGACAGGTTTGTTATGAGTGTTTACCTGTCAGCTCACACTAACTTATCTGTAAAGATTGTCTCTGCATCAGTTTGGTCCACTTCCTGTCTTATGTTGCCCCACAAATATGTACCAAAATTAGGAAAGAGGGTGAAATCAGGTAACACCAAAGCAAATTAGTTTTAATTTCTTTCAAAAACCTGGGAAAAAGAGCAATGGCCAACTTGGCAAGAAATATCACACAGATTGCAAGAAATTA
>NW_024681359.1:0-214 GCF_008729295.1 Plectropomus leopardus | reverse complement strand
GTCTGGTGGGACAGGGCCAAGTGGTTTCTGATTTTCATTTGTTGCTTTGCTTGAAGGTTTATTGTGTCTGTTGATAGCAGTCTGAGGGCCATTCAAACCCATGAAATACCTAAGAGAAGTTTGTCAGTTGGAAAATATAACTATCTGTATACCAGTTTTTTTTTCTAAGTTCTTAAAAAAATAATAAAAAATATCCTAATTATTTTTCATAACC
>NW_024681358.1:0-651 GCF_008729295.1 Plectropomus leopardus | reverse complement strand
ATCTTTCAAGGCTGTTTTCTCTTTTTTTTTCATAGCCCGAGCCCCCAGGAAAACTGTAGAGATCTGTGTGTATCAATGTACAGTGAACTAACAGTAGTGTCCATCATACTGGTACAGCTTACTATCAGGAGATACAGTAGTGAATGGCAACTTTGCATTGTAAATAATTATTAGAGAAAATACTACCTCTAACCATTAATGGACATTTTTACATGATTTGAAAATGCTCTATTTGTCTACCTCTGTGGATAATTTGTCTCAAAGTTAAAAACAAACAAACAAACAAACAAAAACCCCAGCAATGAACACTTGATGGAGAATTTTTGGGTGGTTGCAGTGAGCAGTCCTTCAAAATGACTCGGTTAGGGTTATGAGGAGATCATTGCCATCTTTAAAAGAAACCAATGACTGTTGTTAGGACAATGTTAACAATGTTAACAGTGGTTTTCTGAGTTCTATTCTGAGACTTTCCTGCTGATCCAGGAGGAAATGTTCCAGGAGGACAGTTTCTATGACACGCGTGGATGCAGATGACTGGTACAGAAAGAGGGAAAGTGAAAATAATGTGAACCTGGTCCAGGCCTGTCGCTGTTAGCAGAGAAACCCCCCCCCCCAAACTGACCTGAGACCTGATTGTTTGAAAAATTCCAG
>NW_024681357.1:0-259 GCF_008729295.1 Plectropomus leopardus | reverse complement strand
ATGAGAAGTCCATTTCAGTTGGTGTCTGGAACACCATGTCTCTAATCTGGCACACTCTGTGCTGTCTTTCACCCTTTGAAATCTGAGCAGTATAGCTTGATTTCTTGAAATGTATGAGAAAGGGGCAATGAGAAATATAAGAAGAAATTACCCACAAATTTGCAAGAAGATTAGTAAAAAAGGACAAGAAAATTACTTGAAAATTAGAAAAATAAATAAATTTTAAAAATGGGGGGAAAGAAGAAGAAAGTAAAAAAAA
>NW_024681356.1:0-608 GCF_008729295.1 Plectropomus leopardus | reverse complement strand
TTAAGAGTCCAACAGGAAGGAGCGTGGAAAACAAAACATACTGGACACAAATATTGCAGAATCAACCACTGGCTTTGCGTGTTTCTAGTTTAACAACAACGTTTGCTATCCCAGAAGAAGTTTGGACTAAATACTGTGAATTTCAATAGAGGATATCATGCTTATCTGTATGGGGGGGCATTTGGCTAGAAGAGTCTCTGTAGATTTTTTTATTACACCTGCTAAGAAGTGTCATCACTCAGGCTAAACCAGCTGGAGGAAGTGTGTGGCTCCCAGGAAGCCAACCACTGCCATTTGTTTTGGGCCTGTCCAAAAGAAAGTGCTTTTTGGTGTGGGATTTATACAGAATTAGTGAATTGAGACGACAATTACATTAAAGTGGGATGAGCTCCTTTTTGGTCTTTTACTTTAAACATTTACAAATATTAAAAGAAAACTTTAATTTGGAATACTGAGTTTAGCTGCTAGAAAAGAAATTACGAGGAAATGACTTCAGTCAGATGCCCCATCCATAGAGAACTGCTATATCTTTTATGAAATCTTTGTATTAGAGAGAATTACCTTTTTTAATGAGTCTTCGAAAAACAGATTTGAGGAAATTTGGAAAA
>NW_024681355.1:0-754 GCF_008729295.1 Plectropomus leopardus | reverse complement strand
TTATTTTCTTTTTCTCCTCTTTGACTTGCTTTAGCTTTAGAGAAGAGCATGAAAACACACAGCTGAATTGAAGAATCGGTGTAAAACATGTATTTTGTAGCTGCTTGGACTAGAAAGTTTACAAAATTTCCTTAATCCAACACGTTTCACTCTATGCAAGTCAGTATATTTGCAGCAGTGTCTTCAAGCTGTTAAATCACAGACAATAATGAATCCAGTTTATGTCAGCTGACTGCATCCAAACCATCACACAACAGCCGCAGGCTTGGTATGTATGATGCCCTAACAACTCATGCGATTTATGTCACAGTCTGCCCTCATGATGGTACAGCCGAAATTCAACAAATTCACCACTGATGTTATTAAGTGGCACTTGTGTAAAATAACAACGAATACCCAATTCTGTTTCTTGCTGAATATAGAGGGCAGCTTACCATCTCTGAGGCTTGACCTGATACTTTGACCTGTGTGATAAAAAACCAACCTGATCCTGCAGCAAGAGAAGCTGTTGACCGACACTCTTCACTCCCTCTGTGGTTCGGATCGTCCCTTGTCCCAGTATGTCTTCCAGCTCTGAGACCGTGTCGCAGTCTGAGCAAAACAAAAATGAAAACTCACATGCACCTGTGAGCCAATTATAGTGCAGATACAGAAACATACAGTTGTTGTACAGCGAGACAGATGTACGTGATAGCGCCTAGCTTGTGAAGATGCAAGTATTACAGTTAATAGTAAAAGCAATGTTGTAGCACTT
>NW_024681354.1:0-446 GCF_008729295.1 Plectropomus leopardus | reverse complement strand
CCAGACGGCGGTTTCCTGGGAGGAGGCCGGACGCTCATCAGCCAGTCGTCAACACTGGTGTTCTTGTCTTTCTCCAGCGCCGGGTTGAGATTCAGGCACCCAGAGAGTCCGAAGGTCCTTGCCGGTTTTTCCTTTTTCTTCGCCTCCTCAAGAAACTCCTCCTCTTTCCTCTTCCTCTCCTCCTCCTCGTCTTCATCCTCCTTCGGTTTCTTCTTCTTGTAGAGGGTGCTGCGCTTGTTGTCCTCCAGGATCTTCTTCTTCTCGTAGGTGGCCATCTTATCCCGCATCTCGGACTTGATCTCTTTGTCCATTGCGTCCAGTTTGCCCATGTCCACCTGGTCCTGGAAGAGGCTGAAAAGCGGCACGCTGGTTGTGGTGATTTTGTTTTTCTTAGTGCCCAGGGTGGAGCCGAGGGTGGAGCCGAGGGTGGAGCCGAGGGTGGAGCC
>NW_024681353.1:0-360 GCF_008729295.1 Plectropomus leopardus | reverse complement strand
ATTTACCTGTTATTTTTATTTCATACAATCATGAAATAAATACTACATGGATATTATTGCAGCTGAACTTTTGCTGATTACAAACAAGTCATGTGACTTTGAAAAAACAATGGTTAAATTTGTTAAACTGACAACAACATCTGAGCCTCCGGAGGGTTATGTCTGTGCTGCGGCTTAATTTAAAAAAATAAAAAAAGGCTTATTTGTCAAACATTTTAAAATGACACATCTTATAATCCTTCAAATTTTCATTATCCCAAATCCCATTTTTAATACTATCTTTGGTGGGCATTTTTTCAGCGACAGCTATTCAAAGTATTTGCATTCTGTAATTGCCTCTATTGACTGTCATTGTTACTG
>NW_024681352.1:0-301 GCF_008729295.1 Plectropomus leopardus | reverse complement strand
TACATGATAATGTATCACAATCATTTTTTTCAGATACTGTTGCATTTGTCTTGATTGCTGGGCTGATTGCTTTAACATATTATAATGAGGGCAGCATTCGTCACAAATAGATTTATGTATGTATGTATAAGTATGCATGTATGATTAATACATTTTGTAGCATGGTAAAACAAGACTAGAAGCACTGCTAGAGTTACCTAGCAACTGTGTCTACTTGATGGTGCAGCAAAGGCTGCAAGAAAGTTTAGTAACTATAAGTAGTAAGCAATTATCATAATTATCTGACATGCCTCATATCTTG
>NW_024681351.1:0-502 GCF_008729295.1 Plectropomus leopardus | reverse complement strand
TTGGAAGATATGACGCGGGACGCAGGGTGCGTCAGGCACGTGACGCACCGGTGCGTCATTACGCACGACGCGAAAACCTGGAAAAAGGGATGAGGAGACAGGATGGGATCAGGATGGAATCAGGATGGAATCGGGTTGGGATCGGGATGGGATCAGGACAGGACTGGGATGGGATCAGGTTGGGACCAGGACGGGATCGGGATGGGACCAGGGTGGGACCAGGACGGGATCGGGATGGGACCAGGGTGGGACCAGGATGGTATCAGAATGGAATCGGGTTGGGTCCAGGACGGGATAGAGATGGGATCGGGTGGGGACCAGGATGGGACCAGGGTGGGATCAGGATGGGATCAGAATGGAATCGGGTTGGGATCGGGATGGGATCGGGATGGGATCAGTACAGGACTGGGATGGGATCGGGTTGGGACCAGGACGGGATCGGGATGGGACCAGGGTGGGACCAGGACGGGATCGGGATGGGACCAGGGTGGGACCAGGATGG
>NW_024681350.1:0-1060 GCF_008729295.1 Plectropomus leopardus | reverse complement strand
GAAAACTGAAAGCTCTCAAGTCCTGTCTGAACTGTTTCGTCTCTTACCGTGAGAAACACCTCCAGCCTCATTATGATGTAGCTCAGTTAAAGAAACACAAGCTGGTGGAGCCCTGCAAGAAGCTCCAGGAGAACATCTGCTCTCGTCACGACGAGGTGATGAAGATGTTCTGCCGCACTGATCAGCAGTGTATCTGTTATCTCTGCTCTGTGGATGAACATAAAGGCCACGACACAGTCTCAGCTGCAGCAGAGAGGACTGAGAGGCAGAAAGAGCTGGAGGTGAGTCGACAAAACATCCAGCAGAGAATTCATGACTTTAAAAAAGTCATGAAGCTGCTTCAGCCGGAGGTGGAGGCCATCAACCGCTCTGCTAATAAAGCAGTGGAGGACATTGAGAAGATCTGTACTGAGCTGATCTGTTTCATTCAGAAAAAAGGCTCTGATGTGAAGCAGCAGGTCAGATCTCAGCAGAAAAGTGAAGTGAGTCGAGTCAAAGAGCTTCAGGAGAAGCTGCAGCAGGAGATCACAGAGCTGAAGAGGAAAGATGAAGGACTGAAGCAGCTCTCACACACAGAGGATCACAACAAGTTCCTACAAAATTACTCCTCTCTCTCACAACTCAGTGAATCTACAGAGTTGCCCGGCACCAAAAGCCGTCCTTTGCAGTACTTCGAGGATGTGACAGCGGCTGTGTCAGATGTCAGAGATAAACTACAGGAAGTTCTGTGTGAGAAGTTGCCAAAGATTTTTCGGACAGTGACTGAAGTGGATGCTTTACTGTCGCAACAACTGAGGACCAGAGAGGAATTTTTACAGTATGCATGCCCAATCACATTGGATCCAAATACAGCAAACCCCATGATGATATTTTCTAAAAGGTACCATAAAGTAACAACTGTGCCAATCTTTGATTTAACTTATGGCCGGTCCTCAGCTACATTCAATCAGAATTTTCAGGTCCTGAGTAGAGAGAGCTTGACTGGACGTTGCTATTGGGAGGTGGAGTGGGACGCACTTGTTACAATAGCTGTTGCATACAAGGACATGAGGAGATTTGG
>NW_024681349.1:0-440 GCF_008729295.1 Plectropomus leopardus | reverse complement strand
AAATCTCTGCAGGAAGTTTTTTTTGTTTTTCCTCTCTGGCTTCTCGCTGTCAGACCTCGAAAGTGACAGAAACTCGATCCCGCATTAGTCAGGACTTCCTGCTGTTTGGTGACGAGGGGCAGACGCTGGTTAAAAATAGATTTCTTTGCTGGCTGACCGGCGGCCGCTCTGACAGATCCTCCGTGATGAACCAGTTTCTCGGCTGCAGATGGCTCTCAGTGTCCAGCTCGCCTAAAAATAGTGAAAGTAGGTTAGATTAGGGACATCAGCTCCACATAACTGCAGTTTTTAACTGGAGAGATTAAACCTTTAAAAGATGGAATAACTGAAACACTTTAAATTTGCCTTTTTCTGCCCAGATGAAACTTCAGTGCTGCGGTCTGTTTCATACTTAATTAACCCGGAGAGACATCACTTTTCTTGTGCTGCTTTCAGACGCC
>NW_024681348.1:0-281 GCF_008729295.1 Plectropomus leopardus | reverse complement strand
AGCCTTAATGTTCATGAAGCTGCAGTGCCTTTAAAAATATCTACCACAAAAACAAAGAGATGCGACTGAAAAAAATATCAGTAGTGCTGGAAAGTAACAAAATACTTTAACTTGGTTACTTTAGTACTATTTTGAGTCACTCGAGCGTTTCCATTTTCTGCTTCTTTATACTTTTCCACCACAAATATTTCACTTTTTACTTCAGCTGCTTTGCAGACTATTTTATAAATACAAAAATCTCTGCAGGAAGTTTTTTTTGTTTTTCCTCTCTGGCTTCTCGC
>NW_024681347.1:0-289 GCF_008729295.1 Plectropomus leopardus | reverse complement strand
TTTGATCTGAAACTCTGGGGGCGTGTCTGCTGGAGAAGCAGAGGACAGCTCAGGACAATGCTAATGATGCTTCTCGTTTTTGTACTGCTACATTGTCAGGGGTGAAGTTATGCTGAGTATAGGTCCATTGCATCAACAAGCTATGGTTTTAGCCCCCCCCAAAACAAATTTAAAACAGGAAAATGGTGAAAAAACAGTCAACCGTCTAACGCCACAATTCAGTACTATATAGTAAAGGGTCTTTGTAAAAAAAAAATAAATAAATAAAAAAAAAGAAAGAAAAGAAAAG
>NW_024681346.1:0-313 GCF_008729295.1 Plectropomus leopardus | reverse complement strand
GTCTAACTCTAACTCATCACAAGTCATCACATATTGCCTCTTTGCAGTGGAATATTACACTCTAGGTATCCTTCTGTGTCTGCTTTTGACGTCCCAAGATGTCAACAAAAGCAAAAGGTGACATTATTCAGCACGTGGTTATGTTGAGGCAACAAAAGCACATGCCAACCAACGCTGGAACAACAACAAAAGCACATGCATAAGATTAGGCCACAATGTCACAGATGGTTAGGTTAAGGCAAAAAGGGAACATGGTTAGGTTTAGAAAAAAAAAACAAAAAACAATCACATTCAGACAGGAAGCAAACACCAG
>NW_024681345.1:0-669 GCF_008729295.1 Plectropomus leopardus | reverse complement strand
AGAGGATTTGGTTTGTGATTTAAAGGGAGAAATTCAACACAGTTCAACGTTGTTAAAACGAAACAGTAACATCCTGTCTTGCTCTGTTATTTATCGCAGGTACCTGAAGGCAGCACGATCAGCAGCGTGGGACACTCCGATACTGAGCTGTAAATCTGACAAGTGCATCTTACTTGAAAAAATCTAGGAAACTGATTTCACTGAAAAAGGTAAGAAAATTTAACTATTAGTCCTATGTTGTGTTTGTTTTTATCCAGTTGTTAGGTTTCCTTAAAAATTAGTTGCGTTTATGTAATTCTGTGAAGTTGTTTCAAATTTAAATTGCAGTTAAATTGTTCTTTGTAAGTCTTAACAACAGATGTAAATCAAATCTGTAGCACAGAAGTGACATTTACAAGATTACACTAAACACATAAGAATGTTATAATTTACCTTTGCTCAATACTCATTTTTACTGACTGGTGCTTGAACGCGTCACAGTGTAACTCAATGCAGCCTCTGTGAGCCGGCGGTCATGGCCACCAGCTGCTTCGAGGTAACAACAAGTTCTTCCCCTGCCGATTTAAACACAAATTAGTGTTTTTTTTTTCATTTTCTCCCCTGATGATGACTTTAATCCACAATAACTTTGGCGTTACACATCAAAGATCACATCGTAATTTGTTCAGA
>NW_024681344.1:0-312 GCF_008729295.1 Plectropomus leopardus | reverse complement strand
AATATAGAGATAAACACAGTGAGGATTCCCAGTAATACACAGGGTTCACACAGTCATGAAAAACCTGGAAACATCTTGTCCAGGCCTGGAAGCATTTTAGAAAACTAAAAATACCCTGGAAGTTTTGGAAAAGTCATGGAATTTTGTTTCACAAACATGCACAACAACACATGGAAATTTGAAATTTGAAAATCCTGCAATAATTTCTGTTTTTACTGTTTCTGGCTGTGATCATTTTTTTTTCTTTTTTTTGTGATTTTAAAAGAAAAAAATCACAAAATCATCGTCATTTATTTTCTTCTTAAAAAAATC
>NW_024681343.1:0-499 GCF_008729295.1 Plectropomus leopardus | reverse complement strand
TGCAAGCAGGATCACTGGGCTAGAAGCTTGGCCTGTATACTTGTTGTCCATATGAGTATAATGAGATGTTCTTCAGTCTTTAACCCCTCTAAACCTGGATTGACATCAGTTTTCTTGTACTGCCTTCAAACGCCTTTCACAAGCTATTCTACCCTTTTTTTCCCCAAAACATAAGGAAAAATGGCAATGTCCAACTTGGCTAAAAATGTTCCACTAATTGTAAGAAATTAGTTAAGGGTTACAAGAAATGAACCTAAAAATGTATTCTAAAAAGAGAGGAGGATTATTAATAATAATTATACATTGGATTTATACAGTTCTTTTCTGGATACTCTGAGACACTTTACAAAGGAAACAACAAAAACATCAGATTAGATTTGAAAATGATTTTTTAAAAAATAAGGGAAAATGTTCAGGAAACTATATTTATCATTATAATTATTTTGTTGATGTTGAAGAACAAAAATACTATTTATAATATGTAATTATTTTTATATAT
>NW_024681342.1:0-268 GCF_008729295.1 Plectropomus leopardus | reverse complement strand
CCATCTGCAGTTCAGCTCTTCCTCTTCTCTGTCTCCACTGCCTGCTTATCCTCTACTGGTTTATTGTCCAATTTGAATCTCCTGTCTGTCCGTATGTGTGTTTATTGGACGGCCGTCTCCCAGTTGGTCATTTATCTGAACCGGAGTTTGTCGGTCTCCACGACGATCACTCTTAACTGTTGTTATGCCTCATCACCCCTCCTTGTCGGCATGCCAGTGTATGTGTGTGTGTGTACGTGTGTGTCCAGGACAGATGGATGATGTATTA
>NW_024681341.1:0-256 GCF_008729295.1 Plectropomus leopardus | reverse complement strand
TCTTTACTGTGCAAGGGGACTGCAGTCAAACAAGTTGTGTTTTAGTACATTTCTTTCTGCTTAGCCATTGACCATGTGGCCTGATTTCCCCACAGGTGACATTTCTCCTAACTGAAGACCCCAACTACACATCAGAAAGCCGAGGGAGGAGGAAGAGGAGCAGGAGGAGTAGAAGCAGGGAACCTTTGTCCCCGAATCGTTTCTCTCTTTACTCCTCCTTGTCCTCCCTGTCAGGAGGATTGACAATATTTACCAC
>NW_024681340.1:0-227 GCF_008729295.1 Plectropomus leopardus | reverse complement strand
CTTTCTCTTAAATGTCTCTTATATTTTCTTTTTATTTTTCTGGTAATTGAAAAAAATGCATCAGCGCTCATCCATATCTGCTCTGACCAGGTGTGCTCGATGATAAATCCCACTGAGCGTACCGTACCTGCACAGGTAACAGCCCCTGAAAAGTAATTAAGGGCAGGTTTTTGAGCCGTGTGCAGAAACATGACACCATTAAAGGCTGGAAATGGAAGAACTTTTGC
>NW_024681339.1:0-1285 GCF_008729295.1 Plectropomus leopardus | reverse complement strand
CTCGAACGCCCCTTCAGTTCTTTTTTGTGATCAAAAGAAAAAAAAAAAGTATAAAATCCAAATAATTTCTGTAACACAAACAAAAAATAGCACCAACACCTCAAGGTAATCAGCAGATAAAAGTACAATATTACCAACCTGCCACGAAGCAGACCCTCCAGAGGCCGGAGTGAAGCGCCATCTTGACCTCTGTGGTCTGGTTCTGCTGCAGGACAATTCCCTCCTCCATTAGCAGCCAGTAGTCTGTTGACACGGCGACGCCCACCAAGAGCAAACCACAGGCCCCGAAAATCGACGAGAGCAGCGTGAGGGCCCTCGTACTGAACGAACTCATCTGTGGACACAAAAAAAACAGTAGAGCTGATCAGATGATGGAAAGAACATTCGTAAATGTGTTGGATTTACATCAGGAGTGTGTGGAGAGGAGAAGTATTCAGTTTATTTATTCAACAAAAAGGGAGGTGAATGAACTCAGAAACATTTGACGTGAGAAAGCGGAGGTGAGGAGAGGACACAGATTGATTTTAATGTATTGATTTTTAAATCCTAAAATATGCACGAGCAGATCAGAGAGGTACGAAAAAGATGAGTGAAGAGCCTCTGATTGAAATCTCCCCTGACTTTCATCGACTCCGGCTGTTAAATATGTATGCAACATTGGACAGGAGATGAGATGAAACAAGACGAGAGAAGAGGAGGTCCACGGAGAGGAGAAGAGGAGAACAACCTTGGACGAACTGAGCCATTTTCATGCAGAAATTACCGAAGAATCGAACGAATTCTCATAGCATTTCTGAGGCTTCAGGATTATTTTTTTTCTGAAGCCGTCTGGGGATTGTGATCGAAAGCGTTTGAGAAAAGCATGAGGTGCCGGTAAAATGAAAGAGCTGGGAGACTGAGAACAGACTGTGCACGCACAAAAAGTGAAACTGAAAAAAGACACGAGGCAGAGGAGTGGTGGTCGGAATTTGAGAAATTCTGGGAATTCAAGAAAAGGTTTTGAGATGTAAAAAGTGGCCTTGTGCCAGCTGAGGCCCAAAATTCAACAGGAGATTTAGGAGGTAGTCTATTTTCCAGCCTATAAAGCCTCTTTGTGGAACCTGGACATGTTGAGTTTTACATTATAAATGTATGGGTCCCCACTAACTTATATCTTATCTCTCATATCTGGGCAATTTGCATAAATTTACACAAATATGTCATCAGTTCAACAGTAATTTGTCTATTCACATGTCTAGAAATATTGTACAATTTCTAACTGATTTGAAGTTGTTTCAATGATTTT
>NW_024681338.1:0-634 GCF_008729295.1 Plectropomus leopardus | reverse complement strand
GACTGTTAATATTTATTCATGTAGGATACAGCCTGCTCTCTCTCTCTATGTGTGTGTATGTGAGCTTCTTGCTTCCTGTCGTGATCTGACAACATCTCTTTTTCCTGTGCTGCCTGTTATTTCAGAGACCTAAAGGACAAGGAAATAAAGGTAAGGCTTAATGGTGCACAGGACCTCATTTTAATATTGCACCTCAGTGTGGTGATACTGGCTGTTTTGATTGTAAAATTAGACAACAGGCTACCTACTTAGTGATTGTGCCTTGTAACTGTAGCTTAAACTGTGGCTTATTTATGCCCCTATTATCCCTAATTATGCATTGGTTTGATTATATCACACCCCACAGATATCCTGTCACGTTTTACATTTGATCACCACTAAGGGACAGTACTGTATTTATCAGATGATGAGATGGGGTATGACTTTTTTAAAAAATAAATACAGTACTGTGCTGAAGTCGTCTAATGATCATATGATCATAAATATTTATTTCTCAGTAGTCCCTTTATTTAATACAATCACAATATACAGGGAATATGTATACAATGTTATAAATGTAAATATTTCAGGAAAAACTTCCTCCTAGTATGTCTTAAACTCTCATGGGCAGACAATATGAGATTTACATTACTGA
>NW_024681337.1:0-256 GCF_008729295.1 Plectropomus leopardus | reverse complement strand
TCAGGACGGCGGTAAGTGTTTCTAAGCTAACTTCAGAGCTAATTAACCTGTAAAGAAACCTGAGACAGCTTTTATTAATCCACATAATGTAACGTTATGTCGCTGCTGTCTACGTGTGTTACAAAGTTGGTGTTTTAAAACAAAGTCAGCTGGAAATATTGAAAAATGTTATCCGGAGACGAAAGTTTTCAACCCACTCGTGGAGCTAACATTGGCTAACATTAGCTAAAATTAGCTTAATTAGCTAGCTAGCTAC
>NW_024681336.1:0-323 GCF_008729295.1 Plectropomus leopardus | reverse complement strand
ATAAAACTTCACATAAACATGTTGGGTCTCCTGACACCAGCATGAACATCTATTAATGCACCCAGTGTGGCCGATTCACATCACAATGACAAATAGGATATTAATACTAATGGATTTGTTGGTAATATTCATTTTGGTTCTTTACTATCACAGTTTAATAAGACAGCTTGTCTGCTACTCTCATTGACGTTTTGTCTCATTTCTGCTTTAAAACAGACAGTAAGAAGAACAATGATGGGTCACTCATTTGGCCAGCGGAGGAACAAAAATGGTTGCAAAACAGATTGCATTAAAAATTTAGAGCTTCATCCTTATAAAGGCTC
>NW_024681335.1:0-495 GCF_008729295.1 Plectropomus leopardus | reverse complement strand
TTTTGGTCTGAAAACTTTAGAAATATGAATTTAGATAAATGCAATTTACAATATTTTCACTCATGTAACACTGGCATTAATATATCTGTTACCATGTAACTTTTCATCACAATAAACACAGTGATGGAAATAACTGTTGTGGAAATTACATTTTGTCACATTAAAAAAAGGGCTAGATATCTAATTTTAACTTTAGCATTAATTACACAAAACACATAATATAATATGTTGTTTTTCTTGTCATTTGTACATTCAAAGGAAATATGAGCTGTTTGAAATGTGCACGAGGAATGAGACCTAAAACCCAGAAATGGGTCATCATTTTGCACTCCATGTTCCCTCATCTGGAAGTCAATGGGTAATTTGAATGGGTTTTTGTTAGATGCCTGAAATAAGGTTTTTGTTTAACACAAGTAAAAGAGACTTTCACAATTTCATTAATGTGTCTTTTGTACTTGAAATTAATATTAGATAAATATTACATTTAATACTAAA
>NW_024681334.1:0-801 GCF_008729295.1 Plectropomus leopardus | reverse complement strand
CTGGATGTAAGACGGATGTGTCATTTTTAAAAAGAATTACATCTAAAGTCTGACTAAATATGAGACTAAAACAAAGTCTCCTGTAAAAAGTCTGAAGAAGTCACGTTCCACCACTAAACATTTAACTGTTCAGAAGCTATGGGGAAAAACTTGGGAGTTTTTCCTCCCTCTTTGCGATCTATCGATCAGCTGTTTGATCAGCCAGCTGTGTTATTTGTTGTTATTAGGCCTACTTGCTTTTGTCAGTAGTAGAAAATAGTAAAATTAACCTCTTGGGCTCACCTACATGGGTTCGGATAGGAACTTGTGGATCATAAATTTCCCTCTTTTGTATGTTGCAGCGGACGTGACCCCTGGTCCCCCATGGAGATTACACGCATGGTAGAGGGGCTTTGAATTGGGAGAAATACAGGAAAAATATGACACCAGGAGGACACCTGGAGAGGGCAGTGAATAATAGGAGTCTCCAGGGAAAATCAGGAAGGGCGGGAAGTTTGCTTTTAAGTTTGATTCTTCAACATTTTGGCCTGGCGGGGGGGTCTCATTGGCTTGGCGCACCGCCAGGACTGTAACACTGCAGGGAAAACACTGCGTTACGTGGCTGTAATCGATTATGTGCTGTCACTGCATACATGCAGAATCGTCCTCGCCCCGATGCATCTTAGAAATGATTTATTTCAACACCCCAAGTGAACGTGGCCATGATGTGCCTTGTTTGACTGTTTTGATTTTATGTTTAATAAAGTTCATTAAAAAAAAGTTTTATTTTCACTGTGCCTGACATTCTGCTGCTCCCTCTGT
>NW_024681333.1:0-696 GCF_008729295.1 Plectropomus leopardus | reverse complement strand
ACAGAGGGAGCAGCAGAATGTCAGGCACAGTGAAAATAAAACTTTTTGTTAATGAACTTTATTAAACATAAAATCAAAACAGTCAAACAAGGCACATCATGGCCACGTTCACTAGGGGTGTTGAAATAGATCATTTCTAAGATGCATCGGGGCGAGGACGATTCTGCATGTATGCAGTGACAGCACATAATCGATTACAGCCACGTAACGCAGTGTTTTCCCTGCAGTGTTACAGTCCTGGCGGTGCGCCAAGCCAATGAGACCCCCCCGCCAGGCCAAAATGTTGAAGAATCAAACTTAAAAGCAAACTTCCCGCCCTTCCTGATTTTCCCTGGAGACTCCTATTATTCACTGCCCTCTCCAGGTGTCCTCCTGGTGTCATATTTTTCCTGTATTTCTCCCAATTCAAAGCCCCTCTACCATGCGTGTAATCTCCATGGGGGACCAGGGGTCACGTCCGCTGCAGTATACAAAAGACGGAAATTTATGAACCACAAGTTCCTATCCGAACCCATGTAGGTGAGCCCAAGAGGTTAATTTTACTATTTTCTACTACTGACAAAAGCAAGTAGGCCTAATAACAACAAATAACACAGCTGGCTGATCAAACAGCTGATCGATAGATCGCAAAGAGGGAGGAAAAACTCCCAAGTTTTTCCCCATAGCTTCTGAACAGTTAAATGTTTAGTGGTGGAA
>NW_024681332.1:0-682 GCF_008729295.1 Plectropomus leopardus | reverse complement strand
CTCAAACCAATTTTTCAGAAGTCTTAAAAATGCTAAACAAAAATATCAGACCAAAATTTTGCATTTCTGAAACAAAAAAACTGGCAGCTGGTTTAAATTGCTTTTGTTTGGTTTTAGCTGGTAGAGGATGGTCTTAGATGGTCCTGACTCAGTTTTTGCTGGTCTTTGATGATTTAGCTGGGTTGGCCACCAGCCGGGTATGCTATTGTGACCAGCCAGTCAAGCTGTGCACATTTATCTTTGTGCATCTCATGACAGAGGACTAATCTGATTTATGCCCTTTGCCTTTCATACTTACCCTCATGACACTGTTATTTCTCCATACTCAAGGACATTGATTTGCTTATAGTTGTAAAGGAACTTCAATAGATAAACCAGCGAGAGTGACCATCACAAGCTGGTATGACCAACTAAACCATCAAAAATTGGGCAAAAACATACCTGTTTTTTTCCAGCAGGGCAGTACAAGGCAATGCATAAGAGATGCTGTGTATTTTATGCGAAAAGTTTTTCCAAACTTACTGTGATGGGAATCAATGAAGTGGAATCCCACATGCAGATTGAGAAACAAAAAATTTCCAAGAGTAGGAACCATGTTTTTACATCCTCAGACTTAAACTCATTTTTTAAATTAAATGGCAAAAACTCCTCCCTGTAGCGATCTGGTAATAGTAGACTGTCA
>NW_024681331.1:0-815 GCF_008729295.1 Plectropomus leopardus | reverse complement strand
TCCATGCTGGAGGGCATAAACTACAGTACCCAAAATGCAACTAGAGAAACAGATCTGAGGAGTTGAGGGAGTGCTTTAATTAAAGTTATGTGTCACAGATGATGGTGGAATGACAAACTCTAAAAAGCAACCTTTGACCTCAACAACTAATCAGCTCCACCTCAAAAATGAGAGTGGCATTTGGTGGGATGACGGGTGGGAATCCTCGAACGCCGTACGCATAATCCGGCGTGCAGGTCAGCTTGGCCACCTGTCCAATGGACATCTGAGCTACACCTTCATCCCAAGCCCTGATGGCTTGTTGCTGTCCAGTTTTGAACTCGAGGGCGAGGAGAGGTTTTGTTTCCATTAATTCAGTGAAACCTGAGAAAATTGGCAAGACAAGTAAAAAGTTACAAGAAAATGGTCTAGAAATAAGCAAAAACAACAACAAAAAAATCTAAAACTAAAAAACAGAAATGACCTTAAATTATTCTTATAATTAAAAAAAAAACATAGTGTTGTGGATTTTCCCCCCTTTTTTTGATTTCTAATAATCCTCCTAGCTAATTTTCAGTTTTTTACCTTTTACTTTTTTTTTTTGCAATTTGCAGGACTTTTCTTGCTCATTATCTGTTCTCCCATGTTTACGTTAGAAATCGAGCCAACTTGCTCAATATTCAGTGGTTTAAATGCTTGTGAAATGCGTCTTAACACAGCACAGGAAAATTGATGTCAAGGGTTCAAAGATAAATGAATCAAAGGTGGTGGAAACAAAACGTGGACTGTAGGGAGACGAGGGAGGTCTCCTTCTCTGCGTTATACCACGGGCTTGT
>NW_024681330.1:0-702 GCF_008729295.1 Plectropomus leopardus | reverse complement strand
CTCACGCGGTGCTGATAAGAGACTGATTATTAAATGAGTAAAAAAAACAAACGTGTGGGTGTTAAAGATACAGCTGGTAATTTTCATAAAAATATTTTCTCGTCATATTTACTGAAACTACATCCCCACAGAATTATGTGAGACAGATAATATATGGAAAAACAATGTTCTTTCTTCTAGCAGTGCTTTTAACAGCAATTGTTAGAATCGACCATCACAGAAAACAACCAATCAGAGCTGAGGAATCTCTAACGCAGCTGTCAATTATGTCAAATTGTCAGACTAGGCAGCCCTGATCAAATTTGAATCAATATTCTGTCACTGCATTGCCTATTTCTCACCTCAAAAGTCTTCAGCAGCACATATAAGTGTACTGTTAAGCTATAAAATGAGAACATTTGTGACCCTGCTGCCATGTTGGAAACAGCTGAGCCAAAATGCAGTCACCCACACTGGCTAAAGCAGCCTTAATTATTTTACAACTAAACAGTACTTTAAAATATGTTTCTGAAACCTGCATTGCTTATTTCTCACTCAAATGGTTTCGGAAACATACTTTAGTGTACTGTTTAGCTGTAAAATGAAAAAGTTTGCTCCAGCCAGTTTGTGGTGCTTCGTTTTGGCTTAACTGGTTTCAATATGACCAATATGATGGCCAGGTTGCAAACTTTCTTGTTTTACAGCCAAACAGTACACTAAAAT
>NW_024681329.1:0-763 GCF_008729295.1 Plectropomus leopardus | reverse complement strand
GTGCAACCATAAAACACACTGAGCCACATTTTCATAAGGATTTCACTTTTCATATGATTCATATTTAATTGCCCTACAATCAATTTACTCTCACAGTGAAAAGGCATACTGACATAGTATTTCAATGCCCATGTTTCATTTAATTCATCATTAGAGCTCAGTTAGAGCTTTTTTCTTTTTTAAAGCGGAGCAGATTAAACTGTCCAACACAGCCAAAAAAAAAATTCTATTCATCCAACAAGTTCCTCTGTAGTCTTTATCTTTTTTATGGTTGAACTTGTCAGTTTAATAAAGATTTTCTGTGTCTTAAAGGGGCACTCCACAACTTCTTATGAAGCTTAAAGGCATTCACGAGACAGATTAAGGTGGAGATATTTTGGCTTTTTTTAAGGCCCTGACACACCAAACTAATGGTTGGCCATCGATCAGTGTTGGCTGTTGGGGAACGTCTGTCGCCTCAGCTGCTGCGGTGTGTCCCGCACTGTTGGCACATGCCAACCATTATTGATAACAATTCAGCATGTTGATTTGGCACCTGAGGCGGCAGCAGTTGAGCTCAGTGCACGAGCAAAGAACTGAAGTGAGGAAAGTAAATAAAGAGCCGAAGTCGAGAGGCAGCGAGACTGAAACTTAACATATGAGGTTAGATTGTTCTTTAAACATTGAGCTCTTTAGCAGCAACATTTCCCGATGGTTTGCATAACTGCTTACTGCTCCATGGTAAATATGCTTTGTTCTTTCAACATCACATTGTGTTGTTCAT
>NW_024681328.1:0-1509 GCF_008729295.1 Plectropomus leopardus | reverse complement strand
TGGTGATGGTGATGGTGATGGTGATGGTGATGGCGATGATGGTGGTGGTGATGGTGATGATGGTGGTGATGGTGGTGATGATGATGGTGATGGTGATGATGATGGTGATGGTGATGATGATGATGATGATGATGGTGATGGCGATGATGGTGGTGGTGATGGTGATGATGGTGGTGATGGTGGTGATGATGGTGATGATGATGATGATGGTGATGATGATGATGATGGTGGTGATGGTGTTTTAGAGCTCCTCTGATTGGCTGTGTGTCCTCCTGCAGGATCTTGAATAAGTTCCTGGACAGCTACCAGGAGGACATGCTGCCGTGGCACGAGAGCATTGAGCCCTGCCTGTCCTCCATGACGGCCTTCATCAACGACAGAGAGGTCGGTACACCACAAACACACAGCAAACCCCGCCCCCGATGTGCACCTTTAACTCCCTGTGATTGGTTGTCCAGGTGGTCCAGCAGTTTATACGCTTCCTGTACCGGCTGGCGTCCTTGAACAAGGACTATGCGGTGGTGATGTGTCGTCTGGGGACAAAGGAGGCTCTGGTGAAAGCTCTGGACAAACACAGCACTAACCTGCTGCTGGTCACCGAGCTGCGAGACCTCATCACCGACTGCGAGAAGTACGCCAGCCTCTACAAGAAGATGACCACCAGCGTGCTCGCCGGATGCATCCAGGTACGCCAGAGACACGTTTAACCGCTCATACTGATCCGCTCTGAGACAGATTTCATCCACCGTATCAACTCAATTTCAGACACTTCATCCATAAACACACAATCAAAGATTATAGAAGATTGGTCTTCAGTGTTTTTCTTGTCATCTGCAGACCGGCTCAGAATCAAGTCACGATTTTAAAAGTTAAATGAATTATTTTTATCCATGTCCATATGTCCTTCCCATTCTCATAGACAAGACATCTTACCAACATATGTCATATATCAAGATTTCTTCTTCAAATTTGGGACAAATGTCCACATGGACTGAAAGATGAAGTGATTAAAATTTGGTGGTTGAAGGTCGCTGTGACCTAGCATCCGTCTTGTTCTCGTGAACTTGGTATCTCAACAACCCCTTGAGAGAATTTCTTAAAATGTGGCACAAACATCCACTTGGACTCAAAGATGAAGTAATTGATTTGGGTTGTTGAAGGTCGCTGTGAACACACTGTAATACCTCATGGAATTTTTCTTAATTTTGGCACAAACTTCCACGTGGACTTAACGATGAACTGATTAGGTTTTGGTGGTCAGTGGTCAGCTGTGACCTTGTGCGCGTATCATTTTTGTGAACGCAGTATCTCAGGAACACCTGAAGGGATTTTTTTCAAATTTGGCACAAATGTCCACTTGGACTCAATAATGAAGTAATTAGGAATTATTAGTAGGTCACTGTGAACCCGCCTGTCTTATTTTTGTGAATGTGTTGGTTGAAAGAATTTCCTTAAATTTGGCACAAACATCCACTTAAGAAATAACTGATTCAAATTTCACAGAAGGTC
>NW_024681327.1:0-403 GCF_008729295.1 Plectropomus leopardus | reverse complement strand
ACTGAAAATCAATATTGATTGATCACATTTATGGGCTGTGAAAAAGGTGCCTACCATTGAGTTTTTTGTTGATTTGATATTGAAAGGAAAGGATATTTCTTTTTTCACTGTACCTTTACATTTTTTCTCAACGTACATACAGTGAAGGAGGTGAAATCCTCTTTTTGTTGATGTCCAGCTGCATCAGGTAACGGCCCCAAACTAATGCTTAGAACCTGGCCTTGTCATTTCTTGGATGTTATTCACAGAAATAGCTTAACGCCATGGGAAATATTGTTATTGTTTTTTGGGGGGCAGATTGATTCCCATTATTTCTGTGCAGTATCTCTACTGGTTGCCTGGCAACCTCACTGTGACAACAAGACTTTGGGTCACTGTACCCCGAGCCCTTTAAGAGATTATT
>NW_024681326.1:0-455 GCF_008729295.1 Plectropomus leopardus | reverse complement strand
AACACACTCTCAAAATAAAGTTAGAAGAATACACAGTCAATCAGATTTGTTATTTCAATTCATGTTAGTCATGCTTGATTTTCTGTTGTAGGCTTTTCTATCAGACAAATTAATTTTGGAATACATTTTTCATAATCTGAATTTACTTTGGTCCCCTTTAAGATAAAATCACTTGCAAAATAATAAATGTTTTGATTTTCAGTACGTTTGCAATTTTCATTATTGTTTACAGCATAGAAAATCCAACACATCTTAACATTTGCCCAAGATGAAACCAGCCTTTTCGTGCATAAGGGAACCCTCTTTACCAGATGAGCTACTGGGTTCCCCAATTAAATGTTATTTTGACAAGAGCAGGAGGAAAAATGCATAAAAATGCATGATAAAATGCATTTGAACAATTGATTATTTCACATGTATTGAATGGCTATAGAATTAATCCATAATGTCTAAAA
>NW_024681325.1:0-494 GCF_008729295.1 Plectropomus leopardus | reverse complement strand
CCGGTTAGTTTTCCAAATATTTTTGAGTCTCCTGAACTCAGCTGGCGGTGTCCTGACGGTGTCCGGACGGAGTTTCTACGCTGGTGTTGGCCCGGTTGAAGTCGCGTTGTCGGGGTCTTTCTGCAGGAGTCGGGCCTCCTGCGGGATCATGTTGGGGATGCCGTCGATGATCGGATAGGCGATGCCGAGCTCCTCGTTGATCAGCTCGTTGGTCTTTGGCTCGTACCTGCGGAGAGACGAAAACCACGTAATCCACGCGCACCGCTGCTCTTAACAACCAGAGTCCCCACAGATCCTAAAAAAGTCTTCAGAAGGGCTGAATTCACTAATCTAAAAACAAAGAGACGATTAACGCGATTAATGCGATTAATAGTAGCATAAACTAACGAATAACTAAATAAACCTGGTGAGAAAAAGGTTTACACTTTATGAGAAAAAGGAATCAATTTTATAAGAAAGAGGAATAAATTTTATAAGAAAAAGGAATAAATTTT
>NW_024681324.1:0-263 GCF_008729295.1 Plectropomus leopardus | reverse complement strand
CAGTGTTTCCGGGTCTTTTGCATCCGCAATCTTGGTGTCTCTGCACCATCACTGCAGCCGTGGTAGCTGTAACAGCACTGTCGCAGTAGTTTCTACCTTTATATAGTGCAGTTGTGACATCACAATTTCATGGAAGTCCTGACAGCTCGTTTAAAGGCATCGTTTCTGATAACGGACTGCGTGAATTTCTCTGTGAATCGAGTGTTTTGATACTTTCAGAGTATTTATATAGCATCTATACCTGCTTTATCATAAAAACAAGA
>NW_024681323.1:0-219 GCF_008729295.1 Plectropomus leopardus | reverse complement strand
AGAGAAGTCAGTTTTCAGGCGTGATTTAAAAGCGGGAACTGAGTCAGTGGATCTGATGCTCAGTGAAAGGTCGTTGCAGAAATACATATACTGGACACCAGTGCAATGAAGCCAAAGTTGGTGTGATGTGCGAGGATCGTTTATCACTCTGTATACTGCCCATGGGGTCGTAACATTAAGCACCATCCAGTGTGTGACTTTGTCGAACCAGGATATTCA
>NW_024681322.1:0-287 GCF_008729295.1 Plectropomus leopardus | reverse complement strand
GCTTTAATTGTTTTCTCTTTCTTCGTAATGTTGTCTGAAAATATCTATGTTAGTTAGTTACTCTGGACTTGGGTTGTTTTGATTTTATGGCGATATGTTGCATGACACACAAAAAATGCATTCATTTATTCATTCATTATATCCTTCTGTCACACAGAAATCTGCAATATGCACAACCAACTTCAGTGATACTGTTGCAGCCAGCAACTGTAGAGTCACAAAAGGCCACTTGACCTAATGATAATATGCACTTTTCCAGAACTTTGTCCCTGAGCTGTTTGGAGAGC
>NW_024681321.1:0-308 GCF_008729295.1 Plectropomus leopardus | reverse complement strand
ATAACCTATTACATTTTAAAAGTCACCTTTCCAACACTATAAACGTGAAAATAAATTTTTGTAAACTTCCCTTCATACTACAAGCCCCAAATCTTCCTGCTCATCTTCCAGCTTAGACTTTCGGTGACTCTATGGCTGTTGCTTGAACTGCAGATTTTACTTCTGCATTTTTCTATGCACACCATCACAGACCCAAAGAGTATATAAGCGGATCTAGAGAGACCCACCTCTCTCTCTGTTAACTCAGATCAAACGGTAAATCTAGGCAGTGCTGATCAAATATAAACCAAAATGTGGTTACTGCATTG
>NW_024681320.1:0-873 GCF_008729295.1 Plectropomus leopardus | reverse complement strand
TTGTTAAGATATGAAATCTTTTATGTTCTCTCACAAGAAAAGCAACACTGAAAACACTAAATGATAGAGGAGGAATTTTTTAACTGATCTTCCTAAGAAAGTCCTGATTTGATTTGTTTTTGTTTTCTTTTTCAAGGATAAATGCAAAAGTGCTTTTTAGTATTTATCCTTGAAACTTAAATTTCTATTTATGTCATAAGTGAACATCCATCACATACTTTTTAATGCAAAATTAACCTTTTTGTCTACAAAGTCTCTTTAATAACTTTATTTCCACATTATAGACATTTTTACACATAATAACAATAATAATAATAACTTAATTTGTGTAACAGTTATCTAAACAAAGTTTCACAGAGTGTTTCACAGAGTGCATAAGAACAAAGAAATATAAAGTTACATTAAATAAAACAATGTTAAGAACTAACATAATTGTGTGCACTGAGGCAAAACGGAGCAAAAGGAAATAAAACAGAATTTCGTGATCACAAATGTACAAATCATCTATTAAAAGGAAAGGCTTTCCTTTAAAAATATGTTTTAAGCAGTGATTTAAAAAGCATTTTTCTTTGCTGTATTTGCGTTTTTTTTCTGGCGCCTATTTGCTGTGTTTTTACAAAACCCCGACCTCACCTGAGCACTGAGGGCAAACATGCTGATAAATATCCCAAAATTAGAGGCAGAGGGAAGAGTCTCTGCAGAAAAAACACACTGAGTTTAAATCATATGTGATGATTGTGAGGTCTTACTTCTGCATCAGTCTATTTATTGTTTATTTTAGAAAAATACTGCATTGTCTCTTTAAACTGTGAGTCAAACTACGTGCTATTACTCTGAATATGTGTTATGTGAAAGTGGTCGCTCATTTTAACA
>NW_024681319.1:0-744 GCF_008729295.1 Plectropomus leopardus | reverse complement strand
GAGTGTTATAAACAAACAGATCTCATAATAACCAAATTGATCTGAAAAATGCATTTATATTTCCAGAAAGACGTCACTTTGCTGAGTTTACTCTTCTTGAGGCCGTTCCCATCGGTGGCTCCTTCCAAACTGGAAACTGAGGTTGGTTGGATTTCTCAAAGTTTTTAATGTTTAGCTACTTTTGATTTGAGACGAGATGTGCGAGTTTTCATGGACTGTCGGATTGCAAAACAGTGAAATGTGTATAAAATACTTCAGAAAATAGAGATAATTCCTCTATTTTCTATGAAAGAGGAGACACTAAAACCTGACTCTCACTCTTATCTTGGTAATTGAGAAACTAATGAGGCAACAGTGAAATCAGATAAAGAATCGGCTCTGATTTGTAACTTTTAATAAGGGGAGATCTGAGGGGTCAAGAGGTCAAATAACAGTCATTTGTAGCTATGAATTTTGCACTGTAAAAAAGAACAAGCTGGTTCAAATAATTTTTAAAATGTTGAATTTGTCAAGCTAAGAAAATTCAGTTTCCACTTACATCTGAGTTTCTTTACCCTTTGAAACCTGCGCAAATTAGCTTTAGTAATTAACATCAAATATCATTCAGAGTGATATTTAATTTAACCCATCTGAACCTGAAAATTGGCTTGATTTCTTTTAAAAGCTTGGGGAAGAAGGCAATGAGCAACTTCACAAGAAATGGGCAAAAAATTGCACAAAACGACTGAAAAGTTACAAGAAAAT
>NW_024681318.1:0-456 GCF_008729295.1 Plectropomus leopardus | reverse complement strand
GGTAAAAAAAAGGTCGCGCTTTAACCATGGGTTAATCAGTGGAGTGCCACATCCAAAATCCAGTGAGCTTAAACATTAAAAAGGTTGCACATTTAAAATCTTTAAATTAAGGAGAAAAAAAATACTAATTTATTTGGTTGACATTACTATTATAGTAAATGTAAAGAGAAGATGAGGAAAAGGTAATGGAAAAAGATGTTGATATATACAGCAGTAAAGGTGGGAATCCCCTCCTCATGATCCTTAAGTCACAGTACAATATTATTGTTATTTTAAATGTTGCTATAATATTTATTGCGATATATAGCAAACTATTACCTTTTTTCAGCTGTAAATAATGCCACCAGAGGAAAACTTTGTCAAAGTTATTTTTTCCATTAAGATAAAGTGTTCAGAATCAGAAAAATGCCACTTTCAAACAATTTTTGGTGCAAACATTAAACATACAATAAACAT
>NW_024681317.1:0-2718 GCF_008729295.1 Plectropomus leopardus | reverse complement strand
GAGTCTGCCATGTTTCTACAGTAGCCCAGAATGGACAAATCAAACACCGACTCTAAACAGGGGCATTCACATTTTCCTGTTATCATGTTAGCCACTGTAGTTAGCAGCCCCTCTGCAACAAGCCTGGCAGCATCAGAGACACACTGATTTTGATCATAAAACTGTTTTAGTCAGTGTCTTTACTGGATTAAATCAACTGGTGTGTTTGTTTTGGAGTGGACAATATAATTAATTTAGCCACTGGTAAAAGTTTCCTGAACATCTGGATCTGAAATTATCAGAGAAAACAGGTGAGCACAGATTAGCAGGTACTGGGCTAGCAGCCTGTTGGTGCAGTGCCAAACCGTGTTTGAGAAACGCTGATTTTTAACGTTTTAACTTATTCAGCGTTTTCACTGTTTTTAATCACCTGGTCTGTTTGTTTGGGAGAGGAAGAGACCTCTGCTGCGCTAATGATTCGGCTACTGGTAAAAATGTCCTGAGCAAAGAACACTGGAGGAATTCTTACCAGGAGACATTTCAGCTGATTGCAATCTCCAGTCTTCACCACTAGATGCCACTAACTCCCCGTAAATCTTACACACTGGACCTTAAAAAGGAAACACAGTTGATGTAGGACAGTTGGCAACAGTAGTACTTATGTAATGATTTTGAGTTAACAGTCAGAATCAGCCAGGTGTTTAATTTTTTAAATAAAACATCAGATATAAAATGAATTCTCTCCTTAAGGCATCAGTGATGTTTTCTGAGTTTCTTGCTTTGCAAAATAATATTGGCCACTCAATGCTTGTCGTCATAACTCCTGATGACAGGGAGTGCAAAAAAAGGTGTTTAACTGAGTGTGCATGCAGCACATTTTCCTGCTTTTTGCCTGCCGACAGATGCTCTCTGAATCTGTGCTGTGAGTGATTATGTTTGTCAGGACGGTGGTGTGTTTGCCGAGCACTGGAGAGTGAGATTGGGACATGAGAATAGCCACCCAAGATAGACAGCTGCAGCGCTGTGTTGATTGCCGCTTCCTTTTGTGTGATTTGAAATTGAGTTTCTCAGGGTAAAAAGAAGGGAGAAAAAATCTCTGCCCACTGCATGTCTGGTGCTCATCATGCTGCACTGCCAATCAAAGTCGTATCCACCTCACATCACTATGCCAGCGCTTTAGCTGCTAAACTAGCCTTGTTGCATCAACAGCCGAGCCCAAGTCCTTCATCTCCACAACGGCTTTCACTCATCCTCTGACTGAAGGGCTGTGATTGGGCAGCAGAGACCGGTGTTTGCATATGGTCCAGATAAAGAGGACAACACAGTGCTTGTGTGTGTGCAATCAGACTCTGTTGCTTTTGGAATTGGTGTAACAAATTGTCTCCCTTGTAATCAGCGTCTCTTTGCCTGCTGTTCTCATCAAAATTCTTTTGAATACTCTGTTGCCATGGCACCTTGAAAAATCTGCTACTGAGATTTTTTTTCTTCCTGAGATAGCAATTTCTCTTTTTTTTTTCCCCATGTCTGCTTACCTCACAGACAAAAACACTTTGGATCAATTTCAGATACAATTAGTACATAATGTAAAAATAGATTGTTCGGGGTGAAAAAAGAAAAAGATATACAGAGAGAATAAAAGAAGTAATATTCTGCTGCTTCTGCTGGATATTTGTTGAATTAAATGTGCTTGAATGCATGCACAAACACTTTAAGAAATATAGGGTTTGAAATTGCTCTCGGCAGGAATGTAAAGATTCCCATCAGGGGCAGTGGCTGAAAACACCTCAGCCACAGCATGCACACAGATCTTAGGGTGTAATGTCTATATACTGAACAAACATTACAGATTTCAGATAGAAATAATCTGGCTGACTTTCTAATCTTTCTCTTAAAATAATTCCCTCAGAGTTGCAGGTAGGATCAGATGTACTGTATATGCCTGCATGCTATGAATTCCTAAACTCTGATCAATCAACAGGGCAGAATTACATTTTAGGAATTCTCACTGTATTTGTTTTGACTAAGAATAACTTTGTTTACAATTATACATGGAATCAAAATGCCTATTTAGTTTTTTATTTATATTTTTACTGAAACAAATGACTGTGATGAATGTGACAGATGTTGCTTCTGTTGGAAAAACTCACAGGGAATTATCACCAGTCTCAGCAGCGCAGAAATGTAATGCATTACTGTTCTAATCACATTCACATTACACAGTAATCACAGTAATCACATTACAGTTACTTATCAAACAATTATGTCAATTAACTGACACAGCATCGTATTGCGATATTTTGTGTGGCAATATTGTATTGCCACACAGGGGCTAAATATCGTCATTTTTTATGAAATGCATTTTTAATATTGCAAATACAAATACAATTTTAGTTAATACCCTGGTATAACACAATTGATTGCTCTTTCAGCCCACTGGATTTTATCTTTTGCTTTGAAAACTTTATCTTATTAGATAAAACCCATTTACAAGTTTTACTTTTGGGGACATAATTTGCAATTGAACAAAAAGGCAACAAATCACAATATATTGCAATATATTACTGCAGTACTCAAGCATATTGCAAAATTTTTAAAATCACAATAACATTGCATCATGACTCAAGTATCGTGATAATATCATATCGTAATAATAATATTACGATATGATATTATCAGAGATATAATATCATATCTCTAGTGAATCCCACTCCTAGTAAATACATCACATAAGCTGGACTG
>NW_024681316.1:0-435 GCF_008729295.1 Plectropomus leopardus | reverse complement strand
TACAAGAGCACTTTCAGAGCCTTTCTAATAAATAGAAGATCAATACATGCTGCTGCAGGGAACTAAAACAGAGAAACGTCAGAGGAGAAAACAGTTAACGCTGAGAAACAACCTGTGACGGAGAGATTCGGTCACTATTGACCTTCCATTTGAAATACGTTAATGTGAAATAACAGTCTTTCCATAAAGAAAATGCCCATATTACATTTAAATAAAAGATATTTTTATAACAACACTATCAAATGTGGACGTGGTTGCTCATAATAATGATGCTGCTGGAAATTATCACTTGAATGTAACCTAAAATTATTTAAAATTACTGTACACAACCCGCTCAGCACCAAACAGCAGACAGAGACAGTTTGAGACTGACTGGTGAACAGTTAGCGGCTAAAGAGACAGATATTTCATTCATCTGGGATTTAAACCCCTAAA
>NW_024681315.1:0-284 GCF_008729295.1 Plectropomus leopardus | reverse complement strand
TTTTTCGTCCCTCATGTGACACAGAAATCCTATTTTTCCTCATCATAGCTGGGCCACTTTAATAAGTTGTCCTATATCAGATATGTATCTGATCGCTGTCCACGCGGCCACTGTGAGAGCGGTAATATCAGAGGTCAAGTGTGCTTTTATCCCATACAGCCACGTTTTTTTGTTTTTCTGTTGTTGTTTTGTTTTGTTTTCTCAGGTCCGACTTCACTGCATGAGAGCAGATAACCCACCGTATATTCTCAGAGCAATCTGTTTAAATTACAAAGAAAGTGGCC
>NW_024681314.1:0-218 GCF_008729295.1 Plectropomus leopardus | reverse complement strand
TTTTCTTAGCATTTTATGTTCAGAAGTCAATCAAATCTCTTCTTAACCCTTTGAAACCTGGACTGACATCAGTTTTTTTTGTTTTATAATGTGTTCAAACATCTTTCACAAACTATTTACCCCTTTGAAACTCAAGTGATATGGCTTGATTAAAAATAAATAAATTAATTGAAAAAAAAAAAAAAAACATGGGAAAAGAAGACAATGACCAACTTGGC
>NW_024681313.1:0-269 GCF_008729295.1 Plectropomus leopardus | reverse complement strand
CTTCTTCTTCTACGGTGGAGTTCTCAGCAGGCTGCACTCTGACAAAGAGCACTGCTGCCCCCCACAGACAGAAAGTAGACATCATCCTTTTTTAAATGCAGTTCAGAAGCACGGAGGCGTTTTTAAAAAAATAAATATTATAAACAACATAACATAACATATGTACATTTTGAAACGGAGGATTAGGGCCATGTTAAAGAAAAAAAAACTTAGATTTCAAGAATAAAGTCCTAACAATACGAGCATGAAGTCGTAATTTCAAAAAAATT
>NW_024681312.1:0-605 GCF_008729295.1 Plectropomus leopardus | reverse complement strand
GAGGCCTATTTTTTAATGCTAGGTGAGGCTGCATTTGTGATCTGTGCAATATCCATCAGCTTATGCAGTTATACTTATGTGCTACTAATTTAAATCCTTGGTATTTTCTTAATTATTTTGAAAAACAAATAAAATCAGCAGATTTTTTTGGTCAGTAAAATGCTTATAGTTACTAGCACTGAGAGGTTGTTGCATCAAATACAAAAGATATATAAAATACGAGCATCAATATTCTTATTGTATAATACGTTAAGGTAGTATACATGATACATTTAAGAAACACACAAGACGTCACAGGGCAGGATTCTTCGTCATCATTTTAATCAGAGTTCATTCAGAGCAAGCGGAGAGTACAAGCACAATATCACAACATGTCTGCAGCGGTATGACGATGTCACATCATCATTTCACTCTGGTCTAACGCCACACGCAGTCCAAACCAGACAGCACATACAATGAGAGATATAGCACCAGGGTGTTGTGCATAGCAGCACGTCTCGTGGTTGGGTCAGACTTGATGCTAGCAGGCAGCAGGCTGTAGAGGTCATAGACAAAACGCTCTCTCACTCACTCAGAGGTACACACAGAAGCTAAAACTGGAAGCA
>NW_024681311.1:0-344 GCF_008729295.1 Plectropomus leopardus | reverse complement strand
AAAAACAATGATCCAGTATTTCAACTTAAAGGGACACTCTGAAATTTAACCCATGAAGGTCACTTTATTTGTCACAAGGAGTAAAACTTACTCTGGACTTATGTAGCTCTGAACACTGTAATACTTAAACAGAACATACAACTTTTACAAAACTGGATGTGTGGCTTTGAAATAAGTGGGCTTTTAACCCTTTGAAACTTGAGCAAATCAGCTTGGCCGGTTCCAAAAATGTGGACAGAAGGCACAAGCCAGTCAACAAGAAATGATCCCGAAAAAATCAAGAGAAATTAGTAAAAAAGTTGCAGTCAAATTACCTAAAAAATAACAAAAAAGGAACTTTTTTT
>NW_024681310.1:0-253 GCF_008729295.1 Plectropomus leopardus | reverse complement strand
TTATTTAAAGACACTATACGTGTTTAAAAACATATGAAACTATGATGTTTAGTAAGATCTACTTGCTCCAATGCATTAGGATAATGCCCTTTTTATGTCTCCTGCTTTTTCAGAATTGAAAAACACATGCTAATGTTAGCATATTAAAATGCTTAGAATGGCAGTGCTGACATGCTGATGTTTAGCATGTAGCCTAATGTTCCATCATTTCTTTCTACATTTTTTTTTCTTATAGGCTTATTGAGCTATAACA
>NW_024681309.1:0-292 GCF_008729295.1 Plectropomus leopardus | reverse complement strand
GTGGATGTTTTATTTTTTTCTGCATAATATTATGTATTTAAAGTTGGTCAATGGCTGCAAAACGCTATACTAGACAATCAACCACAACAATTAAGAGTTGAAAAAGTTGCGGGTCAAATAAGGCGAAAACTGATGACCAACACCATCAAACTGAGAGCTTTTACAGTTTAGCTTTTTCTGTTCCTGCGTTATTTTGTCATTTCTGAGTCGTCGGTGGTTTCAGTGCTGCGCTATAACGCACACTCCCCGGTGAGACATCATACATGTTTCAGGCGGTTCATCCGGTGGCGTG
>NW_024681308.1:0-967 GCF_008729295.1 Plectropomus leopardus | reverse complement strand
AGCCTGTTAGAGTTAATTCCTCTGTGACCAACCAGCAACCTCTGAGGTGGAAAAATTAAGCCAATGCAGAGGTGCCAAAAGCTGCAGTTCACTGAATGGCCACTTGAGACTGGCTCCAAAAGAGAGAAAATTTACGCACATTTTAGGGCGGCAATGCTTTGAGTGAAAGGTTGTCTGTGAGTCGTCACTATAATCTGTGAGTCAGATCCACCCCTCGCTCCGCCACAGCTTCAGCCTCTTGTTGGATCAGAGATGGATCGGTCATTGGCCATGCCTTTTCTTATGTATACGTTGAGCCTTAATAAAATGACAAAAAAATGTAAATTAAGTAAAAATTCAAATCCTGTACAGTTGACATGAATGGGGAAAATAGCTATATAGACCACACCCTTTTTAAAATTAAAAAAAAAATTTTTTTTGACACCAGGCTGCAAACATGTTTATTCCTGCTGTAAATGGGTAGTCTATGGGGATTGACTCGCTTTTGGGCACAGCCTCAAGTGGCCATCAGAGGAATTGCAGTTTTTTCACACTTGGCCTCGGTTTTCAGGCCCGGGTGTTGCTGCTTGCTCCCAAAACAAGGATGAATCTTGAGTTTGCTTCCACTTTCGACTGGTGAGCGCTGAAGAAGCTGTTGGGGATCACTGAGAGCGACGTGGTGTTGGCCTGACAGGTAGGTGTCGGCAGTTAGCTTTGATAGCTTGCTAAAGTATTGGCTCTTCCTTTAAAACAAATGTAATGTTCCACAGTAGTAGCTTGGACTGTAGGCGACATACAATCAATGTGTGAAGGAGGGGCAAAGGTTAAAGGTTGAATGTTGTGTTTACAAACAGTAAACTAAGTTTTTTTCTATTGCCGCACTTGTGCTGCATGCACTGACTGCAATTACTTTTACAAGCTTTGTTGCAAAAAGAGAGTAGAAGATAAAAATAAATAAATATCATAGCTCCAGCAATGTCGTTTACCT
>NW_024681307.1:0-407 GCF_008729295.1 Plectropomus leopardus | reverse complement strand
TTTTGGTAAGTATATAATCACCTGAAAATAAGAATTATTGTGTTTTTGTTACTTTAGAATGAGCCATTTATATCTATAGGGAGCCGATGCTCATCTATGGAGATTGCCATGTTGCACTGCCATGTTTCTAGCCTAGAATAGGTAAACCAAACACTGGCTTCAGAGAAGGCCATTTGTGTTTTTAGATCAGCCAATGTAGTTAGAAGCGCATTGGCAACGGGTGGCGTTAGAGTTACACTGATTTGTAACGTGAGACTGCTTTATTCAGTATACCAGTATATTCAGTATTCAGTAAATCATATCTTCATATCACATTCTCATCCTAACTTGTCAAATATCACTGCTTGATCAGCACCTTTCACATCTACATATGATGTGCTAGGTGTACTCCTGCATCTGTTGTAGAC
>NW_024681306.1:0-1683 GCF_008729295.1 Plectropomus leopardus | reverse complement strand
TTTTCCAGTTGTATTGATGAGACGACATCCTTAGCATCTTTTTAGGATGACATCAAGAGTCAGCTTCATCAGCCCTGGTGTCGCTCGGGTTTTTAGTCTTTTCCTCAAATTTCTAACATCAGCACACATGCTTTCCATCATCAGTGGCTTTACTTCAGGTCCTACAGTTGAATTTTAGGATGAATACTAATTCATGCTTCTCTGTCCCTCTTCTGATCCCCTATCCTCCTGGCCTGCAGGAGAACACTCACAGACTGACCCTGTCCATGAGCCCAGATGAGGCCTACTTGGAGAAACAGGCCAAGGCTGAGGAGGAGATGCTCCAGAAGAAGATCCAGGCTCTGTCTGACAGTGACAGAAAAGATATCTATGAGAAAGGTAACAATCATCCACTGCTCCGTGTGTGTGTGGAATCTGTCTTTTTATTGGCAAGGTCACTTCACAAAGTCTTACTCCAGAAATGCACTGCACGCATGAGCAGTGCGTGACGGCAACCTGTGAGCGTGTTTCACGCTTGTGGTGTTCACACTGGCATCAGTGTTGTTGTGAGGCTTCTCTGCAGGACTGCCTGCTGGTATGAGTACTGTATTTCCACATTTATAAGCACAAATTTTACTCATTTATGAAGTTGTGCAAGCTCCTGCATTGTCAGCAGCACGGACCTGCAAATATCTCACATTAAAAAATGCCTTGTGTCAACAGCTAATTAGATTCTGTCGACAGAAACATTGTCAGAGGACTTTTATTTTTAAAAAGGGAGCAGGAAACTTAAATGGATATGTTGTATTTCCTCACCTCTGTAACAGAGAAAGACTTTTAAACTGAAGTACAATGTGGTCTGGCGTCAAATGATAATCAAAACACCATTTTCACTGTCTAGACGTGCATGACAAGCACTGCTCCTGTGGCTGCTCTAACTTGTTAGCATGGGTGCCAAAAAAAAAACCCTACAGGTTCGGCAATGCTCCTGCGCCGCTGAGGCAGCCAGTGTGTTTCTGGTGTTAATCAAGGGCGGTAATTAACACCAAGACATTCACCAGTAAAAGATTTCTCACAGGCAACCTGCAAGGATGACTGCTAGATATCACAGTGGTGTGTTTTTCTTCCTGGAAAGGTCTGGAGCTGCTGGCTGCTCAGAGTAAATCCCAGGATGCCTCCTGTTTGCCTGCACTCAAAATGTCTGACATCGAGCCCACGATACCCATCACTCCTGTTCAAATCAGCACTGCAGGTACAGCACAGTGCCCACTGTATTACAGCCCTTATCACATTAACAAAGTCATTATAGCATGATGTTTTCTCCTCATCACCCAAGTCAAGTGTGTTTGATGAAACTCTTCTGTGCGTTCCTCACAGGAGGCGTACCAGTTCAGTACTGCGAGCAGCCCACCAACGGCTTGGTTTACTTCAGAGCCATGTGTAGTCTCAACACCCTGCCAGAGGACCTCCAGCGTTATGTCCCGCTCTTCTGCAGTGTCATCACCAAGTGAGTTATTTCAGAATCAGAATCAGAATCAGAATCACGTTTATTGGCCAAGTTCAACAAATGAGGAACAAGGAATTTTTTCCGGGTTGGCAATGCTCACAGTACAGGGGAGGGAAATAAGTTAGGGATAAGAAAAATAGAGAAAAAGACAGACATAGACATGTAATTGTATTTACAAAAGGAAGAGATAGGGAATA
>NW_024681305.1:0-381 GCF_008729295.1 Plectropomus leopardus | reverse complement strand
TATGTAATAATCACTTCAGTTTCAATCAGTGTCAATGGCAGTGCACTTGTTTTGACACTGTAACACAAAGCCTATTAGTAACATTTAAATAAATCTAAGGCTTGTGTCTTACAGACACAGCTGTCCCTCAAACAAACTGAAGAGGTGAACCCTCTCTCTCCTCGGTCCAAAACTGACATAACGACTGCGAATGGCTAGTTAGCTGTCTAGCTTGCTATTTCCACCATGCTGCCATGTTACAGTGCTTACGGAGAATGAAGAATAAAGTTACAGCAATATAGGACTGTCAGCGGCTGTCAGTCTGTTCACTGTGATTATTTTTTAAAGAACAACGGCCAACGGGGAAACAGAAACATCACACCACCAGTCACACTGACCAAT
>NW_024681304.1:0-634 GCF_008729295.1 Plectropomus leopardus | reverse complement strand
CTGTCCATATTCACACAAATCAAGGCTGAACTTGCCGAGGAACACAGCGTGATCATGTTCTCTTTGAGGTAGATGTATTTTCCTCCTGTAAAGGTCAGGCCAGCATGTAATGAAATTGTCTGAGTCAGGATGCAAACTGATCAACCAAAACAGACTTTTCTGCAAGTCTCCAACATTTCATTCTATTTTTAAGTTCTCACTTGTCAGATGACAAATGATAAGTGTCATCATGACAAAAGAGATTATGTTTGTCTGTTATTCTGCTCTGGTGATCAGCAGTCAGCAGAATACAAAAGCGGGCATGTTTTTGCTGATTAACACTGTGATGGCTTCAGATATACTACTTCAACTGATTATTGGCATGTAGTGTGATTGAATTATCACACTATCGCTGTCACACTGTCACCCACATCTATTGTGTCTTTGTTTGTTTTGCACTAAAAAAAGTTGGATTTTGATTAGGATTATATGGAAGCGAAATTCTAACTTGAGAAAATAACTCTTTGCCCTGTTTTTTTTCTGGGTTAATGACATTTTTATTGCAGAAATATGAGAAAAGTTTTAAAGGAAAATGAATCTGCTATACTTTTAAAAAAAAATTAACCAGATAAACATCTTCCTACAGAAAACATGA
>NW_024681303.1:0-227 GCF_008729295.1 Plectropomus leopardus | reverse complement strand
AGTGTATGTAATCATACTTCTTACATCTCTTCCTAACTGGATGCAATTCGAACCAGCAAACATCAGATTGTTTCATTTTTTTCCCTCAGTGAAGGTGTTCTAACCTCAGGGTTTCCCACACATTCAATTATTTTTGGCGACCACACTTGCAGGGTTACAGAGTGTACTCAGGACACAGACGGAGCTGCAGAATGCCAGACGCAGTGAAACGTAACCATTTATTGCAC
>NW_024681302.1:0-213 GCF_008729295.1 Plectropomus leopardus | reverse complement strand
AGTAACATGAGTTTTTATACTTTATTACTTTTCTAATAAATATTTAAGCTGGGTAATAAAGAACTAAAAGGCATTGAGAGACAGTCTTTATGCCTCTAAACTGTCTGCCTGAATGTCAGGGCTCTAAATCTGTTGAAACCTTCAAACAAGATTTTAAGACACATGGCTTCTCCTGAAATTAATTTTTAACTGATGGTTGTTTTATCTTGTCTT
>NW_024681301.1:0-728 GCF_008729295.1 Plectropomus leopardus | reverse complement strand
AAGCAGGTTTTTACTGTTCTCGGTTGAAGTAAAGTTTTTAAACCATTTTCTATAAAGGAAAGATTATTTTCATTATTGATTAATCTAAAAGTTATTTTCAAAGTTAATTGATTTTTGAAAATAGTGATAAACCATGAAATGTTTCTTATTTTGGATTGATAAATGTACCCTTCTAATCTATTTATATTTTATATATTGTTTTTTTTTGTTATATTTTACACCTTACCGATATGTATTTGTATACTTAGTTTATATACCCTTTGTATTTTATATTTGCTACATATTTTCTTTCTCTTCTTTGTTATTTTAGTGCTTGTATATTGCATGCTTTTTTATCTGCACTCCTCTGACTTTGTATTGCAACAGCTGCACAGCAGTTTCCCTTGGGATAAATTAAGTCTTATCTTATCTTCAGTGTTTTTTAAAAAATGTCTTTTCGACCTCAAATTTATCAAATGATGAATTAAAAATAGGCCTGCAAAATAAAGCAGTAATATATAGATATTGTGATATGAAACTAAATATAGATTTCGGTTATTGTAATGTCGTGTTATTTCTTTCCTGGTTTAAAGGCTGCATTACAGTGAAGTGCTCTATTATGTCTTCACCCACTTCAGTCATTATATCCAAAATATCATCATGTAAATATTTTTTGAACGCACCAATAATCAACCCTACAATACTCTCAAAATATCTATATTTAGATTTTTGGTCAAGAACATTATGAT
>NW_024681300.1:0-527 GCF_008729295.1 Plectropomus leopardus | reverse complement strand
ATCATAATGTTCTTGACCAAAAATCTAAATATAGATATTTTGAGAGTTTTGTAGGATTGATTATTGGTGCGTTCAAAAAATATTTACATGATGATATTTTGGATATAATGACTGAAGTGGGTGATGCCATAATAGAGCACTTCACTGCAATGCAGCCTTTAAACCAGGAAAGAAATAACACGACAGTACAATAACCGAAATCTATATTTAGTTTCATATCACAATATCTATATATTACTGCTTTATTTTGCAGGCCTATTTTTAATTCATCATTTGATAAATTTGAGGTCGAAAAGACATTTTTTAAAAAACACTGAAGATAAGATAATTAATAATTTATCCCAAGGGAAACTGCTGTGCAGCTGTTGCAATACAAAGTCAGAGGAGTGCAGATAAAAAAGCATGCAATATACAAGCACTAAAATAACAAAGAAGAGAAAGAAAATATGTAGCAAATATAAAATACAAAGGGTATATAAACTAAGTATACAAATACATATCGGTAAGGTGTAAAATATAACAAAAAA
>NW_024681299.1:0-283 GCF_008729295.1 Plectropomus leopardus | reverse complement strand
AAGAGAGACTGTCTTTTATTATTATTGTGACAAATGTTGTTATTATCTGTACAATAACTGTGTTTTTCTTTGTTCACATTTGACCTCAAGATTACCTGACAGTCAGAGATCTGGACAACATTGAGGTAAACCCATTTCAGTTCTACTTTTCCATCATTCCTGTCATTTATATCATATCAACAATTTCAGCTTATCGAAAGTAGATTTTTTAGTCATTTTTAAAACAAAGTTTAAATATCAAAATTATATTATCAACTGTATTTTAGAACCAGGTTCCCAAATT
>NW_024681298.1:0-456 GCF_008729295.1 Plectropomus leopardus | reverse complement strand
AAGCCATTGCTGCCATATTTGGACTGTGTGAGTATTTAAATGAAAGATGCTGATTGAAAGCATGACTTGCAACTATGTCTCTGATTTGAGCAGCATGAACATGGTTTCTATCATTTCTGTCCTGAAGGGGCTGATATTCTGTGTAGCAAAAAGACTGCGATGTCTCACATTAGGAAGTAGATACGACAAATGACACCGCAGTTAAAATAATCACAGTTCTTCACGGAGTCGACTCTGTTATAAATGTTACACAGCTAATCCGTCTCTTTCTTCAATTCTCATCAAGATTAAAGAAGAGCCCATGGATGAGGGGTACAGCCTGAATTTCTCATCCTCCATTTCCACAGACGGCATCAAGGATGAACCAAAGGCAGGAGATGATGTGACCAAGGTAGGACATATGATTATTTTACAAGCAAGAATAAAACATGTATGTTATATATACATCACAATAAG
>NW_024681297.1:0-501 GCF_008729295.1 Plectropomus leopardus | reverse complement strand
TGACTGCACAGCTCATCAGTGAGACACATTTACAAAGTGACACAGAATTGTCAGAAATAAGGACAACTAAAGAAACCACGAAACGGTCAGAGGTACTGGATTACAGGAAGAAACATTATAGTGAGATTGTGTTGCAAAGATATGAGAGTGACCAAAAAAATTAAATTAGAGTGAAAGACGGAGTTGCACTGACATATGTGCAAAACTGTAATTAGGGACACAAAAGGCAAAGACAAAAGCAAAGTGAAAAAGCAAGTGATGCAGAGGAAGAGGTCCTTCTGTCACAGACTGTCACAGCTTAGAGATGATGAACAGCAGCAGCATCACAGCTGCCAAAACAGAGTTCTTTCAGTGACTGCACCCAGAGCATCACATCAATGCAGAACAGCACAATTCTGAAAGTGACCAAACTAAACAAATTGGCTGACAATATTAATTTGCAATGACCCCAAACCTTGGTTATCAGAGGAAGACCTAAATTCCCTTTACATGTTGCATTAA
>NW_024681296.1:0-915 GCF_008729295.1 Plectropomus leopardus | reverse complement strand
TTTTTAAGACGCTGAGATGCTCAGTCCCCTCTCCTACATTTTTCCACCACTCTCTGCCTCCTTTTTCTGCTGTCCTCTCTTCTCTTTGTTCCCCTTTTTTCCTCGATTCATAACTCGGATTTTTCACTCTCTCTTACTCTCGCCTGTCCTCCCCTCCCTTTCTCGCTCTCTCTCTCTCTGACACGTCTCGCTGTAGCTCCATGCTGATAGACCATGAATATCAAATACCTGTGGCACAGCATGGAGGAAGAGAGGAAGGCAGGTGTGTGTGTGTGTGAGTGAAAGAGAGTTAGAGAGAAGGCAGATCTGGATGCATCTATAGGTGGAAACGTGTCAGTGCAGGCACACAAACACAGAAAAACAGCATGTGTACTCACTCAAATGTCATCCTTATATATGTGCCTGCACACACCCCTTCAACTGCCAACACACACCACTGACACATGATAGCATGAAGGGGAAGAATCGATTGATACACACTTCTCACTTGCTGTCCCAAACTAATCGGCTGCCCTCTCTGTCTCTCTTCCTCTCTCTCTCCCTTTTGGACAGTCAAACACAACGTGGCTCGCCCATTAGAGCTCCACAACCCACTGGAAACCATTTATAACCTCGTCCAACCCCGAGCAATTACACCGGCAGCTGCTCCGTGTCGCTCCACGTATCTGTGCGCCCGTGTGTGAGTGTACTTATGTGAGATTGTGTAGTCGTGTTTGTGCATCTGAGGTATGTTTGTGTGAAGTGCGCCATATGGCTTGTGTGTTTTTGAGTTGGGAATGTGTGAAAGGCTTCAGTTTAGTTTATGTAACTGTATACTGTGAGTGTGTGCGTGGAGTGAGTGTGCTGTATGGGTGGCTGTAATGTGTGCGTGTGTGTATGGTCCAGGTGGCAGCTTGAAACATCACTTTAATTAAG
>NW_024681295.1:0-2341 GCF_008729295.1 Plectropomus leopardus | reverse complement strand
TGCAGCACAGGAAAACTGATGTCAATCCAGGTTTCAGAGGGTTAATGCAAATTTACTAGTTTCAAAATTTTAATTATTCCACCTTCCACCTTCTTTCATTTGTTGTTTCAAGATATACAGACACATTTGAGAACTGTTAGAAACACTTACAGTAAAAACAGGTTTTTCAGACTTTTGTGCAAAATAAGGTTTGCTGGATTTTGTTAGAGACAGAAGTGTTTCCATAGTTTGGAGATTTTGTAGACACTGGAATTAAAATTTTTAACCAGCTACGGGAATGCCTCTCAAATGGCTAAATAACAAGTGGCAGCCTCCAGGGCTGAGAAATGAAGGGGAAGTGACAAAAACTGCAGTTCCTCTAATGGCCACTTGAATAAATCCTCATTAAAATGATCAACTTTACAGCAGAAATAAACATGTTTACAGCCTGCTACAAAAAAGCTGTTTTGGTCTCTATGGCTTATTTCAACATCCATGACAAGTGTAGGGGGGTAAATTTTTATCTCACCAGTTTATTAAGGCTTAATGCGGATTTATGCGGAATCGATGCAGGCAGCTCTACCTGCAGATCCACCCCTCAGTCCTCCACAGACCACCCTCTTGTCCAAATATGGTCACTTCAGTCCACAAACCAATGGGTGACTCCATCCATTATTTTCTACAGTCTCAGGTCAGTGACAATGATCCTTTGAAATATAAAATGCCATTTAAGCATCCAGTTGTCAGTGTTAAAAGAAGTACTCAGATTACTTACCTATTCATCTGAAAAGTACCAATACACCAATGTAATACAGCTATAAGTAAAAGTCCTGCGTTCAACATTTTCTTAAATAATAGTGCAGTAATTATTCAATTCAATTCAATTTTATTATTTGTCGCAGAGGGCAATTTGTGTTGCAGCAAATATAAAAACATAATAAAACACATAAAGCACAAACAATATGACACAGAAACATACAACAGTTGATATTAATCAGTACATAGGTTGACTTGCACTTGCTCCATGGGAGCAGATTAAAAAGTGTCCACCATAACTTTACAGAGCCTATAATAATTCAGTGGCTGTTAAAAATGACAACAGCTCATAATATGTATACCACATTTCCAATGTGGTATACATCACCATCAACAGGTTATGACAGTCACAATAATGCAGCACCATAACTGGCACTATAAAGGCAGATGCTGTCAACATATCAACATATTTTAATTTAGTATCAAAAGTAAACGTTGGCTGCTCATTCAGCAGAGAAATGGCCCTTGATGCCTTGATGATGAAAAATGCAGAATGCAAAGTGAAACATTTGCCAGCTGAAACATCACAATCAAGAGTTCAGTAAACTTAAGAAATTCACAACACTGATGCCGTCTCTGTTGTAGGAGGGTATAATGTCAGCTGTAATAAATCAGAGAATACAATGAGCTACTTTATTGCAGTTGAAGAGATAAGCTAAAGAAACACTGCAATGCTGTCATAAATAAGTGTGTGTGTTTGTGTGTGTGTATGTGTGTGCGAGTCATTGCACACGTCACATCTTGTATTGTGTACTTACAGGCGTGGTCACTATAGCCCCTGAGGCCATCTGTTGTTTGAAGTGAATGATAAGCCAGAGGCAGGACAAGTGTGCACACGTCTAAAAGCACCTCAGTCCAGTCCAACAGCCACAGCCCCTCTGACAGAATCACATGTTGCCATCATACATTCCTGCAAACTATGGATACATTTGTACATAGCAGCAGAGCACTGCTTGAGATCAACAACAATGGATGTTTTTTACTGAGTATGTCACATTTTCAGTCATGTTTTTAGAAACTAAATCAGTTATTTCAAGAGTAAAACATGATATTTTCTAACATGTTCTCATCCTAAACTGAAACATGTTGCCCCTTTGCAGTGGACTTCCATGTCTATTTATTATGCTTTCGGTATCCTTTTGCGGCTGCTGTTTATGTTCCAAGATGGCACTACGGTGATGTCATCAAATGATGCAGCATGTGGTTATGTTGAGACAGCATAAGCACATGGCAGCCAAAGCCAGAACATCAACAAGCGCACATGCTGGCATGGATTGTTTGGATTAGGGGAAAGAGGCACGGAGTAAGGTGGAGAAAAAAATCATAACAATCAGATTTTTTTGTTTCTAACTGTGACTATGAGGGAACCATATTATGCCATTTCTGTCTGCATGAATAAACCTTTATTGACCATCTGCTAATCTGCCATCAGAGAAGGAGAAAGCACTCGCTGTGGGACAGAGACAGAAACAGAGACAGAGAAGTAACGTGTTAACATGTAGCAAAGTATGTCATTATTCTTCAACCTGAACCCTATTTTCTAGTG
>NW_024681294.1:0-303 GCF_008729295.1 Plectropomus leopardus | reverse complement strand
TTAAACATAAGGATTAAAAAAAATTGATACTCAACACAACCTAAATATTTAGACAAAGCAATGACAGACCTCAACTCCATATTGATAAGCATGGATGTGGTACAAAACCCATTCAAATAACTATTTATTGGGCTGATTTAATAGTTACCTCAAGTTGTTGGATTTCATGTTAATACACTGCTCTGTGGCATCAATGATTTTTCTCGTCCGTTATCCTCCCTCTGGTGTGTATGTGTAGACACTCGCTGCAGACAGACGGCTGGCTGGTCTCAGCCTCAACATACACAAGAATTCAACTCATTA
>NW_024681293.1:0-440 GCF_008729295.1 Plectropomus leopardus | reverse complement strand
GTCCTTAAATCAGGGATACTCAATTTATGGTCCACAGTCCAAATCTGGCCAAGAAAGGGTGCCAGGTGCCACCCCAATCATTTTCTAATTCAAAATAAAAATAAGGTGATTCACACTGGGAAGTGTTTCTGTACTTTTAGCGTTCATAAGGTGCCAGAGTGCATAAAACAACATTAAAATAGAGCCAGTAGAGGATCCCCCTACCCCAACAGAGGCACCTAATGTCCCCAAATCCTAGAAATGTCCTAAAAACCAAGAAACATGATAAAATCATAGAAATGTCCTAAAATCCTAGAATCGTCCTAACATCCTAGAAATGTTCTAAAATCCTAGAAATGTCCCAATATTCAAGAATGACCTGAAATCCTAAAAACACCCTAAAATCCTAGAAATGTCCCCAAATCTTAGCTAAGACCCTAAAGTCCTAGAAACATCCTAAA
>NW_024681292.1:0-817 GCF_008729295.1 Plectropomus leopardus | reverse complement strand
ATTTTTTTCCATTTTCTAGTTTGTCCCAACAATAATAAAAACAAAAAGTTCCGTTTACCTAATTGAAAGTTTTTATCCTTGTGATAACACCCACAATCTTCCCTTAGGTCTCTGCAGCCAGTGCAAAGGTGAGTCAGAGCTGTTTTGTTTCGAAGAATTACTCTTGCTGACAATGTATGACAAGCTGGTAATTGGGTTTTTTCGCTGACCTTCAGGTGGCCTCCGGTTCCTTTCTCCGTGGCAGAGCAGCACTTTAATTGCAACTGGCTGGTGGCTTAGGGCTCTATAGGTGTTTTCTCCCTGCCTGCTGGCAGATTTGATGGGTGCACCTTACATTCTGGGCTCCCGCTGACTTGATGCCTGAGCTGTGATTGACAGCTGACTCACGGGGCAGCCGTCATGAGATGTAAGAATAATGAGTGTAGCTCCTGACTCCTCCACAGCCTACAGCTGAACTGGAGTCCCACTCACAGCTTGACATCGCTGTTGGGCAGAGAGCATATAACAGACATCGGGTATGATTCCACTGCTCTCTGGAGATGGATTAGTATGAATGTTTCTGACATGGCGGTTGTGTCCACAGCCACGGGACGTTCAAGTCTGATGTCGAATCAGTTCTCAGCATTTGTTGGCTTTAAGGGTGGTGGAAAAGTGGTGGAAGAAGTATTCAGACCCTTTACTTAAAGGGATAGTTCTGATTTCCTGAATAGGGGTTGTACGGGTTACTTATCCATGGACACTGTAATACATACAGTTGATGTCAGTCGGTCCGCCCCCAGTTTGGAGAAGCAGGCTGGAGTCCGACATTGAAGCTAAG
>NW_024681291.1:0-823 GCF_008729295.1 Plectropomus leopardus | reverse complement strand
ATTTTTTTCCATTTTCTAGTTTGTCCCAACAATAATAAAAACAAAAAAGTTCCGTTTACCTAATTGAAAGTTTTTATCCTTGTGATAACACCCACAATCTTCCCTTAGGTCTCTGCAGCCAGTGCAAAGGTGAGTCAGAGCTGTTTTGTTTCGAAGAATTACTCTTGCTGACAATGTATGACAAGCTGGTAATTGGGTTTTTTCGCTGACCTTCAGGTGGCCTCCGGTTCCTTTCTCCGTAGCAGAGCAGCACTTTAATTGCAACTGGCTGGTGGCTTAGGGCTCTATAGGTGTTTTCTCCCTGCCTGCTGGCAGATTTGATGGGTGCACCTTACATTCTGGGCTCCCGCTGACTTGATGCCTGAGCTGTGATTGACAGCTGACTCACAGGGCAGCCGTCATGAGATGTAAGAATAATGAGTGTAGCTCCTGACTCCTCCACAGCCTACAGCTGAACTGGAGTCCCACTCACAGCTTGACATGGCTGTTGGGCAGAGAGCATATAACAGACATCGGGTATGATTCCACTGCTGAGAACTCTGGAGATGGATTAGTATGAATGTTTCTGACATGGCGGTTGTGTCCACAGCCACGGGACGTTCAAGTCTGATGTCGAATCGGTTCTCAGCATTTGTTTGGTTTAAGGGTGGTGGAAAAGTGGTGGAAGAAGTATTCAGACCCTTTACTTAAAGGGATAGTTCTGATTTTTTGAATAGGAGTTGTACGGGTTACTTATCCATGGACACTGTAATACATACAGTTGATGTCAGTCGGTACGCCCCCAGTTTGGAGAAGCAGGCTGGAGTCCGACATTGAAGCTAAG
>NW_024681290.1:0-327 GCF_008729295.1 Plectropomus leopardus | reverse complement strand
ATATGATCTGTGCCTCCAGTGATGTCTCTGCAAAGATTTATGTTTCACCTGAATATGCATTTCTTGGACACAATGTTATGGACTATTTAGTTTGTACGAGGAAAACACAGCACTTAAAGTCTATGTAGAATAAGCTATTAAAGTACCTATGTAGTTAGCAACCACTTACTGCATATGTCTTAATAAATCTGCTAGCAAATGTAGGTTTACAAATGTTTAGATCAAGGTTTTGGTTTCTGCATTTATGCAAGGAAACATGCTTTCAGACTATTTCAATGCAAACACACAGTCCTCACCTGTATTCCTCTGCGCCCACACTGAGAACCA
>NW_024681289.1:0-326 GCF_008729295.1 Plectropomus leopardus | reverse complement strand
ATATGATCTGTGCCTCCAGTGATGTCTCTGCAAAGATTTATGTTTCATCTGAATATGCATTTCTTGGACACAATGTTATGGACTATTTAGTTTGTAGGAGGAAAACACAGCACTTAAAGTCTATGTAGAATAAGCTATTAAAGTACCTATGTAGTTAGCAACCACTTACTGCATATGTCTTAATAAATCTGCTGGCAAATGTAGGTTTACAAATGTTTAGATCAAGGTTTTGGTTTCTGCATTTATGCAAGGAAACATGCTTTCAGACTATTTCAATGCTAACACACAGTCCTCACCTGTATTCCTCTGCGCCCACACTGAGAACC
>NW_024681288.1:0-206 GCF_008729295.1 Plectropomus leopardus | reverse complement strand
ATCTGAGAAATCCTTTCACAAAAGATGGACAGTGACGCTGTCCTGGAATATATTTTGGACAGGGAGTCTCGTGGCTTTTAGCCTGCACTTGCAGGGCTTTTCAAGACACCTTTAAACAAATACAAAAAAGTTCAAAATGTAAAGCATGTATTTTTCCACATTTCAGATTGGTCTTATCAAAGATCATTTATCATTTTTCCTAATTA
>NW_024681287.1:0-718 GCF_008729295.1 Plectropomus leopardus | reverse complement strand
ACAGCAGATAGCTGTATAAACACATCTAAGGTCCGTAAAGGACAGATTAAAGTGTGGATGGGTCAAACAATCTCCAGACTTTCACCCCAGAGCCTGCTGTTCCTTTACCATATAAAACCAAACATCGCTCGAGTTATTTTGTTAAGAATGTAGTGTGCTAGTACATATGGCATGCAATGCTAGTGACATACGTCACATGACAACTTGTCCTCATGGAACGATTTGTACAAAACTGCAGGAAAAAATACACACAACAGTTCATATGATGTCATAAAAATAATTGGCCCATAAATGATGGTGGTTAGGTTTGGTGAAAAGGAATATGGTGAGTACATACCTAAAGTTTATTGAGAGTTCAGTTTTGAACATGTCTCGAGTTAAAGTTTGTAGTTTTGTGACCCATGCATTAGTCACGTGATCTCAGCATTCCAAAATCACTGATTTATGCACAAATTACTGGCTCATGATTACGTGGGATGTGTGAATTTGGGTGCATTACTTTTTGTAAGAATACAGTTTCGATGGTTTATGACAACAGCCTGGACTTTATGTATGTCATGTGATGTGCCAGTACATTATGTACACAACATCATAAATTAAGATGCTGTCCCTGAATGTCCCAAACTGATGCAGGAGGGTACCTAGTGCTTTGTTTATTAGCCAATTTTTTAATATGTAAATTTAATTTACAAAAATAGAAATTCATAGTTTCTAGGTA
>NW_024681286.1:0-234 GCF_008729295.1 Plectropomus leopardus | reverse complement strand
AGTCATCCATGTGTTTTTCTCAGTTACACGTAAAGATTGAATAAAAAGGCTTTAGAGAGAAGTTTAATTTACATTTATAACTCTGCATACAAGGACACATAGTTCTGATGACTGGATTGTAGGATTGGAAAATGACAATTAAAATATTTTTGATGCAACAGAAATTGTGTTTCAGACACTTCGACCATTGCTTAATTTGAAGCAGAGGCAAGGATGGGCATATTTATTTGTATA
>NW_024681285.1:0-269 GCF_008729295.1 Plectropomus leopardus | reverse complement strand
ACAGCACTTGCACAACACGACCTTCGACCTTTTCAGAATAGCTAAAACCCATTTTCAAATTTGCCGCCGCCTGTAACCAACCGACGTCTGTTCACACATCGGTTGGACGTATTTAGGTATTTGTCCAAAGATCACATGAATGGTCTTATTGTATTTGTATGTTTGCTTACATATGTTTGTCTCTCAGACGGAGAGGAAGAATGTCAAGTATGAAAAGTAAAGCTGTGTAGATTAATCACAGGTTACGCGTGCTGACTTATCCATACTGA
>NW_024681284.1:0-1127 GCF_008729295.1 Plectropomus leopardus | reverse complement strand
AGAGTAGGGGAGTAGGGGAGAGAATAAAAATGAAGGACAGAGACAGAGATTGAAGTTGATCCAATCTAAGTCCTATAGCTTCTTTTAAAGCTGGGGTAGGCAGAAATCTAAAAAAGGCATAAAAATACACCCTCCATCTGAAACTCTTCCTTCTCTGTCCAGAGCCCTCGGGCATATGCACGTGCTACATACAGTAGCCCAGTGTTTCCTAAACATTAATTTACTTCATCTTACTCCGTTGTAGAGTTGCACACAGCACTTTCACTCAGCCCATCCTTGCCCCATTCCCTTAGCAAGTTAATGTTAGCCACCCCACTGTCAGTTCGCTTCCTTCCCCACTGCAGTGGACTGCCTCCCTGGAAGGAGACGGACCTTCAGTCAGGGGCCAGCAGCCAGCACAAACACCCGAGAGCCTGCTGTCACAGAGGGTCTAATCTGTTTGTTTAGTGTTTCTCCATGGGGGCATTCAGAGGACATTTGGGGGCGCTGGAGGCAATATTCTTGAAAGGAGGGCATTGAGGTGTTCTTGGGGGGCGTTTGTGCGTATTTGCTTATTGATGCCAGTTTAGTCCTGCGAGCACGTTTTCCCAATTCTATCTATTGCACATCTGTCCGTCCTGGAAGAGGGATCCCTCCTCAGCCGCTCTTCCTGAGGTTTCTTTGGAGTTTTTCCTTAGGCGATGTGAGGACAGAGGGAAGTCGTATGCTGTAAAACCCTCTGAGGCAAACTTTGTTTTGTGATAATGGGCTTTATAAATAAAATTGTCTTGACTTGACAATTTTATGATTAGACTGGCATTTACCATAATTAAATTAAGCTCTATTTTAAAATGGGGCTCTGTGTCTGTCAGCTGCTGACCAGGGGTCCATCTCCAGAGCTGCTGACCGCTCTCCTCCCGCTCACTTTTAGACTCTCTTTTGATAAGTCCTTCTTCCTTTTTGTGGTGGGGTTGCTACAAAATGAAGTTGTTGCTCACTATGTTTTTCCTGTGTTTTTAATGAATAAATTATTGTGAAAAGGTGTCTGAATGCAGCACAGGAAAATTGATGTTAATTCAGGTTTTAAAGGGTTTAACAGTGAATTGCACATTTGTGCATGTTTTTGAGTTCTGTATGGCGTCCAGAGG
>NW_024681283.1:0-296 GCF_008729295.1 Plectropomus leopardus | reverse complement strand
CAAAATCACGGGAAAAGGGCTATGAGCAAGAAAAAATGACAATAAAACAATTGAAAATTACCGGAAAAATAAGTAAAAAGAAAGAAAGAAAACAGTAAAGAAAAACAGAAGGAAAGGAGATTACCTGTAAAGGTGCTTAAAAGTTATTATTTAACTCTAACATAATTTAAGATATGTAATTGTGATAATTATCAATATATTTTTTCCCTTGCTTTTTCTTTTTTTCTAGACTTTTCCCCTAGTTTTAAAAAAGTCCAATTCTACTAATTTCTTGCAATTTGTCAAACATTTATTAC
>NW_024681282.1:0-452 GCF_008729295.1 Plectropomus leopardus | reverse complement strand
GTCCTCCAACACCACCGCAGACACGTCCATGCATTATTAACAGGCGCACTTCTGATACAGTTTGTGGCTCTACTGTGTGTGGGTACATACTGTACTGCATGTGTGTATGTAAGAAAATGGGGGGTTATCTGGGTCCAACTGGGGTCCTATGGTTGATTCATCTGTCAATGTTTTTCTGCTCCTCCTCTTCACACGGCTCCTCTCATCATCTACACATCACAAAGGAGGAGATCTCACTTCCCCTCAGCATCCCTCAATCTTGGCATCTCACTGTGTGTGAATTTGCACTGGTACTTGGTACAAAGTGAGGACCTAAAGACTTTTTTAAACCAACGGAGTGAGGACATTTTTTCAAAATGAGGGCATTTTGACCTGGTTGAGGTTTAAGTCTTGGTTTAAGGTTCAGTTTAGAATAAGGGTTAGGTTAGGGTTGGGCTTAAGCATTTAGTTGT
>NW_024681281.1:0-284 GCF_008729295.1 Plectropomus leopardus | reverse complement strand
GTCTATAAAAGCCTGAAACTAGGCCTTGGCTACTTTACCTTGACAAAATAAAAATGCTGCTTACAAGGATTGTATTGTATGGGATTATATTGATTGTAAATATATTATTCAGTCATTTTGCATAATTAATAGCCTACTTTATTTTTGATACTGAAAACTGAAAACAGCATTTTGCTACTCCACATTTACTCATGTAAGATTTTGATTGCAAGCCTTTTACTTTAAAGTGAGAAGCTATTTTTTTTGTGGATTGCTACTTTTCAAAATCAAAATACTTCTTCCAT
>NW_024681280.1:0-294 GCF_008729295.1 Plectropomus leopardus | reverse complement strand
GAAGATCGTCTAAATTAAGAATTCCAATATGTTATTTCCACGTCCTTCGAAAGTTCAATCGATATTGGTGAACATGAGCTTTTCTCTCTCGAATCCGAAAAGTAAGTCTAAAACTTGTGATGTCTTCCAGTAAAAAATTGAGGTGCTCCATAGACAATGAACGGGAGAGTTTGTGGACCCACTGAACGTTTGTTTTCATTTTTATACCCAAATGAGCTTTTTTGTGTTATAGTGTTTTCAGTTCTACAACAAAAAATGCCCCCATAAACTCAGAAGATTCCCCTGGCTGCTCTC
>NW_024681279.1:0-478 GCF_008729295.1 Plectropomus leopardus | reverse complement strand
TTAGTTTTCTTTTTTGCTTTTATTGATTTGACAATATAGAACTAATATGCTATTATTTAACCCTCTAATAGATCTGCATCTGATACTCTGAAGCATCCATGTTTTACAATATGTAGCTTTATTACAGCATATTTGAGGCATTTTTTGTTTTTGTTTGCAGAGGCATACTACTGAGTAGTTTTAATTAGTGCAAGACAATATAATTAATTTTATCACATTAATTTACATAAAAGACTAAATAAAGAAGACGAATAACTATTGAAACAGCATGATAGATTCAACTATCCAGAATAGCAGCAGCACTACGATGATACAAAACATATGACACCAGTGTAGAATAAAATGTATAGGATATGAAGAAAGTGATCAGGGATCAACAATACTTGTTTTTGTAGATGAGATCAAAATATTCAAATTAATAAATACAGCAATTGTTCTATGTACAAGTTGTCAAAAAAATAATAAACAGAAATATTGA
>NW_024681278.1:0-239 GCF_008729295.1 Plectropomus leopardus | reverse complement strand
TCAGGTTTCACCCGTCTGAGTGCATTTGATGTTATCTGTGTGGAAACCATTAGAGCTGCTCAACAGAAAAGGAAAAATACATATTTGTATTTGTACTAAAGATGTGCTAGTGGTTATTTTGAAACCTTCACTTTTTTAATATCTGTCAAATCAACCGTAATTGAGGTTTATTGCGTAAAGCCATTTACACATTGGGGCATTTTTTTGTGTGATTAATTTGCATGGCAGTATATTTTTTT
>NW_024681277.1:0-230 GCF_008729295.1 Plectropomus leopardus | reverse complement strand
AAACATCAGAGCGCTGTTATTTAACTCCACTTAAAGGTTTAGTGAGTCGGATTTAGTCGCACCTTGTGGCGATTTTGCAGATTGCGACCAACTGAAATTCAAAGCATGTTGGAGAACTGTGGCGGCGGATGTGAAAAAACGATTGGCCCTTTCTAGAGCCAGTGTTTTGTTTGTCCTTTCTGGGTTACTGTAGAAACAACATGGGGTATGTAAATATATAATGCTTACCC
>NW_024681276.1:0-739 GCF_008729295.1 Plectropomus leopardus | reverse complement strand
GTACCGGCTCCTACCTGCGGTGTGTTTTTGTGACTTTACACACCGCAAATATCGAAATGAATTCTCCTGAAATGTTGCTTAGACGTCCACCAACCTCCCCGTGGCTTTTTGTGTACAACAACCGTTGAAAAATGAACTTAATTTTCACGGAAACGGCCTAAACGGCGTCCTGCGGATGTGCTAACCGTCGTTCAGCGGGGCTAACGTCTCCCGGTGAGTCCACCTGCGTCACCGCAAACTAACTGTCCGGTGGACATGCTGACGTTTTAGCCAAACATTAAAGCTGTCACTTTGGAGATTAGCGGTGTCAGTGTATGGGGATGAATCTGTAGTGGCTTTGTCTGAAGTTGACATTATTTACTGTTTTTTATAACTTATGTAAATAAGTCTCAGCGTCGCTAGCTTACTTTAAAGTACACAATGTTTTTGGTGAAGCGTTTGCACGCTATATAATTCACATGCTGTGTCGTGGTGGGAAGTAACTCAGTCATGAACATTTACTCAGGTATTGAAGAGTTGCTTATAATTGTGGAGGTAACGTTATTTGAGTATTTCTATTTTCTGCCACAATTAGGCTCCACTAACATTAACCCTACCGCAATAAGTCAACGTCTCCATGGCTGTGGATACCTTATGGACTGTTGGGCGCATTTTATGGGCGCAATAATAATAGTAATTTAGGCTGTGTTCATGGATATGGCATACATTTTGGCAAGATTGTGCATTTTTGTTTAATTTT
>NW_024681275.1:0-616 GCF_008729295.1 Plectropomus leopardus | reverse complement strand
TAGAACTGACATCATAAAGTATGATTTTTTTTAACTTGGAACAATCATGGCGCTATACTTATTCCCATCTTATATACCCATCTTCTGGTCTGTCATGCAAGCAAACAATAAAAAAAAACAAAAAATCATCTGAAATATAAAATGCAGCATTGTAATTTAAAAAAAAAAATCTGTTTCTGAAATGCCAGAGAAATTCTTTATGTTTGTTTGTTTTTGTTTTTGTTTTTTTTGTTTTTTAACATTTTAATTTTGGCTTTTTTTGTTGTTGTTGATGTTGTACAAAGCAGGAATTACGGTCTGGTCAAAATAAAGCCTGTGTTTGTCATGACAAAGTAGAATCTCACATCACCCCAGTGCTCCTTGCTCCTTGTCTTTGTCTGGTTACACCAACTGACACACTGGGGTGAAGTCAGCATACGAAATATTTGAGGTATTTCCACTGCTGTAAAAATAAATGCAACATATTGTAGATTTTTTTAACCACTTGCCATCGTCCTCATAATTCTAAGCGAAAGCTAAGTGTTTCCAGACCTGAAGTTATTGGAATGTCTTCTAATTTTGGTTTCTGCGATTCCCACATTAAATTGTTTTCTTTTCCCCAACATTTAATTGTTTG
>NW_024681274.1:0-630 GCF_008729295.1 Plectropomus leopardus | reverse complement strand
GAAATGGTGACGCTGTGCCCTCTAGGATGGCCTTAAAATTGAGAAAACATGATGCAGTGACATGTAGTCTGACCCAGAAACTTTCTACACACTGGTGTCACACGCCGCTGGTGGCTTTTTATTTTTGTATTTTTTCATCCCTGCCCCTCTGACAGCCTGCCTCCACCCAGTGGACTTTCATAATAACTTGACGGCAGAAGAAAAATGGTGCCTATTCATTCCAATCAAACTGCTTGCCTGGAGCATGTGCCAAAAAAAGTTTTCTAGCTTCCAGGTTTACTTGCGCAGTATGCAACCCACTGACTATGTGCAGTAGGGTTTCTCCCGCTCGCCTCATAAACTTTACACCGTGAAGATGTAGCATATTTTTAAATCGCTTCTCTTGGCTTGGGGAAAGTTTTACAATCATAGAACCTCTGTGGTTAAAACGTGTATAATAGAAAGAGTCTTAATTGGCCTTGTTTGCACTTGGAGGTGTCCTATCAACAGTTTTACAAATGTCTCTTTTAAATGCTTTCTGGGCTGCAGGGATTTTTTTGCTGCAATACCACTAATGGCCACAGGGGAAAATTCACTGCAAGGGGCAGCACATAGACAAAAAAGCAAGACTGTAATTAATTAAGCACTAAA
>NW_024681273.1:0-1020 GCF_008729295.1 Plectropomus leopardus | reverse complement strand
CTTTATTTACTATTTATTAATTTAAGAAAGTGGTGACCAGGTGCCAGACCATAAGCAGCATGCATCCAAGAGGAAGGTACAAAAGGCAGGAACACAGGAATCTTTATGTGAGGACACGTCATCCCGTGTTTTCCACAAAAAGTCAGCCTGAGAGGGAACTTCATCTCATTTTCTCCACTGTAATGGCATCCTAAACGGGACTTCATCACACTTTCTTAATTTAAGGGCATCCTGCAGGCTAATACAGTTTTCTCTTTTAAAGGGGCACCCTAGAGGGCATTTCATCCTGTTTTCTCCACTAAAGGGGTTGACCTCAGGAAAACATCATCTCGTTTTCGCCACTAGAAGGCCGCCCAACAGGGAACTTCATCTTGTTTTTTCCACTGGAAGGGCATCCTAGAGGGCACTTCTCCATTTAAGGGCATCATGAGGGCCACCTAATTTCATTTTCTCTATTGAAGGGCACCCTAGGGAACTTCATCTTGTTTTCCTCATTAGAAGCCCGAGGAGGGGGCTCTTTGTCACGTACCCCCGTCCTGCAGGTCCCCCAGTGCTGGCAGGTATAACTAATGTGCCTTGAGTGGGTAACAATGGAGAGTCCTATTTCTCTCTCTGTTGAAAACAGGCTTGTATTTTCTCTTAAAACCACCTGAGCTTTTTTTTGTCTCCAGGAAAAACAGGTCTAATGAATCAATTTATCCCATCATTGGCATTGACACTCAGGTGTTGTGTTGTCCCCAGCTGCAGAGCCTGTGTAACCGTTGATTTGAGTTGTGCTGCTTTAGTTCTCAGCTATGTGATAAGCCTCTTGTTTCCTGGTTTGCAAACAAATCACGTCGTTAAACAAAGACAAAATCAAAATATTCTGTCTTTTCACAGAAAAATGCTATATTTGGGTAAATGAAATGATGGTGTGTGTTGAAAGCAGAGTCAACAGGAAACGTGGGGATTAAACAAAGGGTTAAACAAAACCTTGACATTTTTCATTTAATGCAAGTTTATTTGCATTTTTTGGTAAAG
>NW_024681272.1:0-213 GCF_008729295.1 Plectropomus leopardus | reverse complement strand
GTTTTGCAGGTTTTGGAAGCGTACGCTATATTAACTTGTACTAAATTGACCAACTATATCGTTTTTACAACAGGATGGATCGATTTTGTTTATTTATTTGTTGTAAAATGAAAAAAAAAACAGCTCTCCAGGAGGTTAGAACTACATGAACTGTGTAAAAAAAAAACCAAGTAAAATCTGTTGAAAAATAATTAAAATGAACACCTCATTGCA
>NW_024681271.1:0-753 GCF_008729295.1 Plectropomus leopardus | reverse complement strand
TGTCTTTATGTGCATGTGTGCACTCAGGTCCGACTGGCCAGTTGAAGCGGGGCAATCAGGTGAGGATGTGTCAAGAGGAGGCAGGGAGATCGCTACTCTTCATCTGTTCTGCTTCAGTGGAGCTCAAACACCAGAAGCTCTTGCAGCACAGCTGCCCTGTCTTTGTAATCTTACTGCTAGAAGACGGCTCACAGGCTGTATGAGGGAGGTCTACCGTTAAGCTAAGACTCGGTGGAAAAGCTATTTCCTTGCTGTAATTCAGATAAACATACAATGAAATGCTAGTACCAGCATTTGTATTGTATTTTGCTGAGGCAAATATTTTTTAAAGGTGCTGTATACAACATTAGAAATAATAATAGAGAAGCAAACAACTATTGCTATAAAAAGATGTATTTGAGTAATGGTGTCCTGAACAAAGAATATAGACACACTCTTTGTGTGTGTTGTAATCCACAAATTTTCTATACTTTGTTGTGGCAGATGCATCTCAACTTCCTCCCACAGTACAAAAATGAAGCCAAAACATCCCGCATATGGCTGCTGCCATCTTGCTTGTTGCCTTTGTTGGGTGGATTGGTTATGTTTAGGTAAGAGAAGGGTTAAGGCTTGGGTAAGAATTTCAGAGTAAACCAATCAGAGACAGAATAAAGCGGGCTATTTCTTCACCATATCAGGAAACACAAATTTGCGCGCAGTAGTGATTTCAGTTGTATCGAGTTCCCACCCACACACCACATACAGCTGTAAATC
>NW_024681270.1:0-800 GCF_008729295.1 Plectropomus leopardus | reverse complement strand
TTCACTAAATGTTAAAACTATAAACCAGCACAAAAATGACAATTACCAACATAAGCTGCCATTTTCTGAACAGACACATTTCAAACTCTAACAAAACGTTAAAGCAAAGTCAACAAACTACAGAAGGAGTTAAGGATCACAAACTGGTTCAGCACTGCTGCAAACAAGAATTTGAAGAATCTTACATGAAACTTACTGAATCCCTTAAAGATCAGCTGTCCAGCCTAGTTTGACTCTGTCATGTTTACTTTAACATGAAATGCACACTAAAAGAGATAATCTTGTTTTAATTTTAGTTGTGCATTTTCCATTTTTAGCTGATGTTTGGTGACTGTGGAGTCCTAGCCGTGCAATTCTTACGGATAAACTTTGACACCACTACTTTGTGATGTCCTAATAAAAATGTATATTCCTATTCCCCTGTACGAATTCAAACCCAAACAGATGACATGCACAGAAAAAAGCCATATTTCCTGTCATAAAACTACAGATAACTCATCATTCAAATGTGAATTTTAAATTTCAGATTAAATGTTCTAGTTTTTAAGACACTTACATTCTAGATATGCCTCTGTCTTAAGATATGTTATCTCTTCAGTACGACCATCAAATAATTTTCACTGTGTTGATTTGTGCTTTACATAAATATGTGTTTGCAAAAATGTCTTCATGGTGTGTTGTTGGCAACAAGGATTTATTTTTAGCGCTGAGCAAAATAATTTAGCCTAAAGATGCTTCTTTGGAAATGGAACAGGAAGTACACATATGCGGTACACTAAAAAGATATTTGTTAGCTTTTT
>NW_024681269.1:0-760 GCF_008729295.1 Plectropomus leopardus | reverse complement strand
CTGATGTTATTATAGCTTTCTTTTATTGCCAATGAAAAGTCTGAAGCGCTCTGATTTTTGGCAAGCTCAGAAGCTCCTACTGTGCTTCTCCAGTTATACCATGCTTACCAAGGATACGCTTATTTTCAAAAATTAATTTTAAAAAGCTTCAGAGAGACTGCTCTTTTCATGTAAGGGATGCCGAGATTGGTCAGCTGCTGATATCAGTGGACATTTAAGCCTTTTTCATTGATGATTAGGGTGAGTCATCATATACCAATAATAATAATAATAATATCCTACTTCCTGATGCGGTAGTCACTTTTTTATGTCTTTATGAGACGCATCAGGCTTTCAACTAACCCCACTGTAAAACCATCCATGGAATTACTTGACGCTGCGAGTAACTGACGTGGTATAAATAGTGAGAGTCCGTGTAGGGCGGTGGGAGGGAAAGTGGATGGGTCAAACCAAACAAGACTTTCACCCAGGAGACCACAGTTTGTGTGAATGAGTGTGTGTATTTTTCTGTCTGCTGCATCTAATCTCACAAACTACTACATGTGAAGATTTGTGATTGTATGCCCAAGGACCTCTAATGGCTGTTGACAGAAATCATCTAGGCTTAAAGCAGGAAGACCTTACTATCTGTTGCAGGTCATGTTTCAGTATTTGTTACGGCTCTAAACTGAAATCCATACAAAACTTTGGTGTAATTTTTTTTCGTGGAGCACCTGCAGATAATCCCATACCACTAAAGTTAGGAGCCACGATACAAGAT
>NW_024681268.1:0-900 GCF_008729295.1 Plectropomus leopardus | reverse complement strand
TGTGGTGTTTGTATCTGCAGTTGGGTCTGTAATTTTTAGCATTTTACAACAAGGATTAGTTGCAGTTAAAATTCAAATGAGCACTGATGTGTATATTTAGGTGTAGATTCTTAATACTTTTAGCTGCTCCATGTGTTGCCCAATAATAAATAATTTAATTAAATTGAATTAAAATATTTATTTTATAAAAAGGCATTGACAGGCACACAAATATCTCTTTTTAAGGAGAATATTTATATGTAAGGTAAACAAACAATCAATTGCCACTATTTTTTAGATTTTTGTCTATGGAGAGGATTAAATTATTTTGTATCTGCTTATAAAGCCAATTGGCTGTGGGTGAATTCTCCTTTTCTCTTGAATTGTCCATATTATTATAAACTTTTATATCTATCCTTGTGTGCTTTCACTTGTTTCCCTGCTAACTTTTCTTTTGGCTTGTACTTTTATTTATTGCCTTTAAACACTTGATTTGATTGTGATTTATTATCACCAAGACAGTTTAGAAGTAAAGCTTTTGTATGTGTCTTAATTGAAAATCTTCTGGCTGCCAATAAAAACAAAATGAAATAAAAGAAATATATTTTCATCAACAGTAGAAGCAGAAAGTGGGCATTGGGCAGACAGATCAGACAATAATCAGTAATATCTAAACTGTAAATATCTGTTTTAGAAGTTCTTAATTGAATTTTTATGAAATATACCTCTCCAACAGGCTTAAAACTCAATAAGAACAGATGGACCAGAAAAATAAGCGTGACACACAGGGATGAGACCGGTTCCTATTCCAGAGCTTGAGTAAATCACAAAATCTGAGTCGGTAAATGTTGTTTCACGTTTAACAGATGGCCCCGCAGTGTCAGCAGAGATATTTCCCGCTCAGCAGGAGAGGAATCCCAA
>NW_024681267.1:0-234 GCF_008729295.1 Plectropomus leopardus | reverse complement strand
TGATCACATGCAAGTTAATTTAGTAATAATTCTTGGGTGCAACAAATCAATGTCTTCAGACTAACGTCAGATAGATAAATCATCAACGTCAAACTGATTTAATTGTGCTATCATCCAGTTTAAAGCATCTTAAACCTAATTTCCACATCATACGTGACTGAAACTAACCCGGGTAAAAGAAGGGTAAAAGGGTAAAAGAAAACAAAAAAATACAATGTTAAGTTTTGCTTTAAA
>NW_024681266.1:0-752 GCF_008729295.1 Plectropomus leopardus | reverse complement strand
GGGCTGTCACACTGGACTTAAAGGGTTTACTGCAACATCACGTTTTGGCCCCCGGCTGACCCTCCAACACTGGCCCCAGATGCTGTGTCATCTCTCCCGGGAGCAATTGGTTGGGAGTCTCAGCTCAATTTGTCCTGTTTTTGTTCACTAAGGGAGCTCAGCTGTGGAGCAGTGTGCTGCACACTCATGCCTTATGGCGAAGTGGAACATGGACACTGACTGTTTTCCTCAGCTAGAATAAGTTCTCACAATATGGCAAAAATGTTCACTCAGTGCTTCACGAGAAAAAGTGAGGAATTAATTCACAAGAAGTGCCATTAAAATGATCTACTCCACCGCCAAAGTCGTACTTTTTAATTAAATGTCACACCTACTCAAAATGACAGTCGTGTCACTTTACAGAGCGATTCATCACGCCATTCTGCTGTAATTTTCAACACATTCTGGGAAAGCCTACCTGCTTAATTCTTCTATCGATCTGGTCAAACTCTCATCTCTCAATCTTCAGAAAAGTGCTGAGCACCGCTCTAAATCTGCTTAATTTCATGCTTTCTTTGTTAACTATCTGTATATACGAGTGGGTCCTTCTTTCCTGCTGAACTCAATAAAACAGGATTCCTCACATCGGTGCACAGCATAATTTCTTTTTCCAATTTGTTTTTATTTTGTCCCCAGTGTCCTATCTATAGTTATTTATTTTTTCCTTCAATATTTCTGTTTATTATTTTTTTGACAACTTGTACATAGAACAA
>NW_024681265.1:0-336 GCF_008729295.1 Plectropomus leopardus | reverse complement strand
GTGTTTACAGCTGTGGCCAATGCAAATGTCATTAGTTTTTTAGTTATCTAGTCATAAATCAGTTTTGGACAAATTGAATTTTGATCAGAATAGGTAGAAATATATAAAGTAAGGGGATCATTAATGTTATTATAGTTCATTTTGTGGATTATGGATGTCTTTACCAAATTTCATGACAATCCATCAAAAAAATTGCACAGACATTTGACTAAAAGCAAAGAATTGTCAATCTTATGGTGGTAGTAGAGGAAAAATCAGGCGTTATCAAATTTGGTAGGATTCATCCTCAAGGAACCATTGATATCTGGATGAAACATTTTTTAATCACAATTCATC
>NW_024681264.1:0-404 GCF_008729295.1 Plectropomus leopardus | reverse complement strand
GTCATTTTGTTAAATATGCTGTCTTCCCAGATCTCAAATTCAGTTTTGCTGCTTTTCTTTATCTTATGCAGTGGTAAACTGGATATATTTGGGTTTAAGGCTTTTAAGGTCAGACAAAACAAGACATCTGAAGACTTCTTCTTGGGGGCTTGAGAAAATAGTTACATAATTCTTTTTCACTACTGTCTGATATTTTATGGACCAGACATCGCTAGTTACAGCCTTACTCAAAAGATGCTGCAATAGAGATTCATTTTAAATTTGTATTAGGTGTTTTTTTTCTCATTAACATGTTTATATATGCAGCAAAATACATAAAAATCTGAATAAATTTAGCCAGAACACCTAGGCAACCACACACAAAGACAATACTATTAAAAATGTGACAAGATGGGGCCCATCTA
>NW_024681263.1:0-314 GCF_008729295.1 Plectropomus leopardus | reverse complement strand
TCAATCACAGCTAAATTAAAGTTTGTAATGTCTGATCTTTAAGACATTTGAAGTGGGAAAAGATTAAATTGCTGTGGTGAGCGGCTGGCCAGTGTGGTTTGATTCAGTTTTACACTGCTTCGGTGGTTTGACGACAGACATAAAAGCAGCCCCACATATTATGCGTCAGGTCCTTAACAGTGGCAACACTGGAGCATCTCATATTTTAGCTAGAACACAAAAAAAGATCCCTTTGCCCGCATGAAAGAACAGAAATGTGAGCATCATTGAAGCTCCCTGCTTGTATCTAAAATAGGAGGAATGGAGCTTACTGG
>NW_024681262.1:0-1402 GCF_008729295.1 Plectropomus leopardus | reverse complement strand
TCTGGCTATGTTTGCGTTCTTTGCATAGCTTACTCGTGTATAGTAGCACGCTGATTTTATAACTGTAAAGCATTTTTAATGCTGAATGGTAAAAGGGTACATGGAGTACTGAAAAGAGCAGGAAACCCTGCTGTGAGACAAACAGCACGATGATAATGTACCGTATTGTGTATCAGAAGCTCATATGATGATGCACTAGCTGAAGGGCCACTGAGCAGATCCTGCTGCTCATCTGGACACTCAGTGCTTTACCAAACATCCAGACATCATTGGAGCAAATTCATAAAACTGTTGTGATAAACTGTATCACTGTTCAAATCACATCAGCTCAGACTGCTGGACCTGTTAGTGGTTAGTGAAAATGCCAACAACTCTAATCACAGCCTCTCTGCTCTCCGTCCAACATCTGCCACACATTCTACATCTGTAATATGTATTCTCACTGACCTCCTCCATCTTCGACTCCCTGCTCTCTTGCCGACTGGCAAAATGTAAAGCAGCATCTGGGCCTTTTCTGCCCAGTTTCTGCCACCAGTCTGTCAGTCTCCTGAGATTTGAACTTTATGATTTGAATATCCCAACTTCCACAAGTACAGCTCAAGGTCAATCTTGAGGTAGCTCTGCTGAATCTAATGCATTTTTACAAATTACTAGTTACTTTTCAGATTGCAATTTTTCACACCTGTAGTTTCCAGTGAAAACCACGTAGGCCTATGTTTGATTTGAATGTTTCTGATAAACTAAACAATGAAGTCCTCCTTTGTGGGTTGAGAAAATTCTCCTGCCTCTTAAAGGGACAGTTCACCCCAAAATTAAAACATTTTAAAAACTTTTTTTAAAAACGCGTTTTTCTTCTTAGCTGCTACTTAGCAAACTAGACTGTTTTGGTGCGAGTTGTGTTGCAGGTCATGATCTCTGGAGAAGCACAGCAGTTGAGTTTTTTGAGCACCAGAAGCTGATATCAATCTAGTTTTATTAGGGACTGTAATTTATTTGTCAGAGCAGAGGAGCTATATCATGACCCTCCCCAAAACCACAGATATTTTTCCTTGAGCCTCCCTGTGTGAGTGGGAGAAAATGCATTATCCCCTCACCATAATAACAAAATGTCACAGTTTCTGGATCCGATAAAAATTATCATTTTGGAGATTTTTAAAGCCACTTGCAAGTTTTCAGGGTAGAGACAGTATTTAAAATTAATACAAAATACGACCATCATGTCCCTGCCTGAGCCAAATCAAAAACGTAATTCCCCCTACAGGGCTTAAAATAATATCTGAAGTGCCATCATCCCCCTCGTCTCTATGGTCATTATCTCCAACACTCAGTTACTCACACCAAAACAATCTGGATAAATAAATAACACTACAGGTCAGAGGAAACATATACATTTTTAATGTGG
>NW_024681261.1:0-750 GCF_008729295.1 Plectropomus leopardus | reverse complement strand
TAGTTTTTGCACACAATTTTGACTCTCTAAGCTTAAAAAAAACAATCATTGGTCAAACCGCTGACATTGACCTGTTACACATTTTGGGAAATCCACTCATTCACTTTCCCAGAGCAACTCTGCTGGTTTCCTGGTGAGCTCAGCATGACAAGAGCTCCGGGAATTTACCAAGTCTTCCAAGAAATTGTTTGACATGTAACTCCCCGCTGAACCACAACCACAACTGCTTTTACACTTAAGTTTAAGTACAACTAAAACAAACAATGTGTTAATCAGTGAGGTTTAGAGGTGCTGGTAGGCTGATTATGTTTCCACCGAAGTGAGTGAGGCCAGCTGTGAGCTTTCGTGAGACATGGCAGCAGGTAAAGAGGGAAGCATAATAACACAGGACACCTCAAATTGCAAACAAAGTCAGTTATGACTCTTTCTATTAGACATTTAGAGCCACAATGGTTCTATATTTGTAAAACTTTCTTTGAGCTGGGATAATTGATTTTAAAAATCCATGACATCATCACAATAGAGATGAATAATAAAGATCTATGAGCTGGGCGGGAACTCGTGGGTGGGGCCAGCGCCAGGTGCACAACATCCTTGGAATGATAGGCAGCATCTTTGGTCGAGTATCTAGTTATAATTATACATCTGTGGTTTTACCGAGAAATCGCTGCGTTTCTTGGCCCAGTATTTGCACAAGAAGGGCTTTTTTTTTTACTGACACATCACTGCGTTCTCAGCTGGGATTGTGAC
>NW_024681260.1:0-403 GCF_008729295.1 Plectropomus leopardus | reverse complement strand
GTCATTTTGTTAAATATGCTGTCTTCCCAGATCTCAAATTCAGTTTTTCTGCTTTTCTTTGTCTTACGCAGTGGTAAAGTGGATATATTTGGGTTTAAGGCTTTTAAGGTCAGACAAAACAAGACATCTGAAGACTTCTTCTTGGGGGCTTAAGAAAATTGTCACATAATACTTTTTCACTACTGTCTGATATTTTATGGACCAGACATTGCTAGTTACAGCCTTACTCAAAAGATGCTGCAATAGAGATTCATTTTAAATTTGTATTAGGTGTTTTTTTCTCATTAACTTGTTTATATATGCAGCAAAATACATAAAAATCTGAATAAATTTAGCCAGAACACCTAGGCAACCATACACAAAGACAATACTATTAAAAATGTGACAAGATGGGGCCCATCTA
>NW_024681259.1:0-225 GCF_008729295.1 Plectropomus leopardus | reverse complement strand
AAGTCTCATTTTAGACCAGATTTTTTGTTTTCTGATAGATCTGACAGAAAGCATGATTTAAGCTGCATGCACATGGAGCATGATCAATCACAAGATGGTGTGCCACGTTTTGCTACGGTTTCCAGACTGAACGACATGATTCTTTGAGGCTATGAGGTACTTTTTTTTTTTTTTTTTTTTTTGGTGGGTCTGTCAGAGGTGTTGACCAATCAGCAGCATCGTGAT
>NW_024681258.1:0-211 GCF_008729295.1 Plectropomus leopardus | reverse complement strand
AAGCCATTCTTCCTTTTGTCATTCTCAAGCATCTTGGGACAAGTCTAATGTTTGCACAAAACAAACGAAATCATACTATCAAAACAAATCTACTTTAAAGCCTTAAAAAAATCTTTAAAAAAAACCCAGAAACATTCCGACTAAATCTTCCATTTTAACTTTATTTGAGATTTCTGCAGGACTCCATGTCATGCCGTTTTATCACAAATAT
>NW_024681257.1:0-805 GCF_008729295.1 Plectropomus leopardus | reverse complement strand
AGAGCGGCACCCACAAGCCCTGCAGGCGCCCTGCTGGAAGTGGTTTCGGAAACATGTACACTTAGGCACATGTGTGCAAATACCCGAGTGTATGCTACATGTGTGTATACATGGACATGCTCACAGCTGTCAGAGCACCGACTGCAATCCATACAGAGGCTTTTCAGTTGCATCACAGATCTCCTGGCAACCACATGGAGCTGCTGCAGTGAAACAGGTGGTTATAAATAAAAGTTTAATACATAGCAACCAGGAAAGAGGGAAAGAATAGTCATGATTGGCGATAGGAACATGTCAATGTGAGAAAAGTTGAATTATGCTTCTTCAGGCTGTGCATAAGCAAATGTACATACTTCTCTTAAAGATGTGACTGCATGTGTGCTTCTTTCATGCCTGTATGGATTATCACATGTAGCAGTCATTGTTGGAGCAAATGAAGGAGAAATCATTAAATGGAAATCAATATTACATGGGAGACAGTGTCAACAAATTGTTTTATCCGTGAAACAAATGTGAAAAAATCTGTATCACCCCATAAGGAGCTCTGAAATACGTACAAAATAAAATTCTTTATAGGGCAGGGACTGTGAATTAAAGAGAGGGGACACAGTTTGTGGCAGGTTAAAAATGCAGTCTAAAAACCTTTTTTCTAGGGAAGAATAGCATGTTTCATATTTACTATATTTATTAGCTGTTATCTAAGATATACATTAAATAAAATACTTAATAAACGGACATTATTTGTGCATTATAAGGAGGGGATACATTTTATGATAGAACAATAATGCATTCTGAAATAATTTGT
>NW_024681256.1:0-650 GCF_008729295.1 Plectropomus leopardus | reverse complement strand
CTTCCATGGGCACTTGTGGTTTGAGGAACACCAGAAGTGCTACTGTTTCTTTGTGTTCAAGACACCAGGGTAACAAATATCACTTTGAGAATCTTTCACCAAAGAGTTAGTAAGGTTCATAAAGACAAATGTCCACATTTGAATTTCCTGGCTCCTGTAACTGACAAAGATGGCAGCGAGCCATCCGATCTTCACAGCTCGCCTTCAGAAACTCCTGACTGACATCGCTGGGTTGTTTTTCTACACTCGGTGCACTGAACCCAGACCAGCTCAAGGGGAGCTGCTCTGTAGATGACCCTGATCACTGACATGCCCTCCTCAACAAGACGGCAAAAGAAGAGTGTATTACACCCTTGAGAGTTGATAGAATATTATAAGTGAAGTCAGTTTCAGGGCTTTAACCGACTTCTTTCATTTGCTCAGTGTCGAGAAGTCTTCATGCCTATGTTTTTTTGCTTCATGCCCTTCAAAAAGCATCTACCAGATGGCACTGGCTATTAATTAGAGATTTACACCATAGTTTCAAAGATGAGGGATCAATGCCATTATCATTTAAATCTCAGCCCTTGCAGCCTTTGTTGTACCAAGGCAGGGCTCACAGAATGGTCTGTGGGTGCCAGCGGACAATGGAAAGCTCATTTACTTCTATG
>NW_024681255.1:0-509 GCF_008729295.1 Plectropomus leopardus | reverse complement strand
GAACGTAAATTAAGATTAATAGTTACATTTAGTTGTTTTTTTCGAGGCAGTAGGTGTATATTATGTATGATTATTTCAAGTACAATCAGCTTGTACTTGTCAACATTTTTATAGACTTGCTTTTATGTGATGTCTGTTTTAATGTGTCTGTCTTAATTCATCTATTTTAGTTTGTATTTTATTGTATCTTTTACTTTAGGCTTGTTTTTGTTATTTTTGGCTTGTTGTTATTTTTGTAATTGTTCCCTCTTTTGTCTGGTCTTCGTTGGTATTATTGGTAAGTTACCTCTCTTGCTTCTGCTTTGCTCTGTCTATCAAAGCACTTTGTGAACTCTGTTTTTAAAGCTGCTAAATGAGTAAAGTTATTATTGTTGTCGTCTGATTTACAGTGCAGCACAGCGGACAGAAGCAGACGGCAGCAGAGACATCAGTCGGTGTCTGACCTGTTTGGGGATTTGTCCAAAGTTGTTGATGAAGCCGATGGTGGCCGTCTCCTTCAGCGGGTCGTT
>NW_024681254.1:0-661 GCF_008729295.1 Plectropomus leopardus | reverse complement strand
GATCACACAGTAATCGATGAGCTTTGTTTGAAGGGTGCATCACTGTCGCTGAGACAGTTCAGCACGTTACAACTCTACAAAAAAAAATAAACTCTGGCCATTACATTAATGGTCCCTTTCCATGAGATTAAAGGGATAGTTTGGGATTTATTTCTTTTTTTAAAAGTGAGGTTGTATTGGGAACTTATGCTAAGGTACTGTAAGCAGAGGGGTGACAAAAAATGGTACTTTATACAATAAAAATGCAACTTTAAAAAAAAAAAGGATCTTGTTAAAGCCACCAGACTCCATGGAGAAAAATAGTAATATCAGCCTGCAGAACACAGGAGCTGCTGGTCTAAGGCTGCCTTGATTGGTTAGGTTTTTGTGCTAATGTGTGACTTCAGTGTTTTTAAGAATTAATTTGGATTCACCAAAGTCACATCATAATACGAACTAACGAACAGATTGAGGCAGCTGTAGTTTTGCAGCTGTCTTGTTCTGCGAGCTTAAATGACTGTTTTCCTCAGTGGGGTCTGGAGGTTAAGATCGCAATATGATGACTATAGTTTCCTCTCAGAAGGGGCTGTTTAACGGCAATATAAAGCCGTTCAAATACTCAAAATATGGCACATGTTTACACTGAAATTGTTTTCAAGGCTAAAATACATTTTTGTCGCTG
>NW_024681253.1:0-417 GCF_008729295.1 Plectropomus leopardus | reverse complement strand
GCAATTTCACAGGGGATGTTAAAGCTGCTGTGGGCTGTGTCATGGCCCTGGCCGCAAGTCAGCACCTCATATGTCTGGCAGGCATGACTGCCCGCAAGCAAAAAGACGCTGGCGTTCTTGTGAGTTCTCTGCTGCCGCAAGAAGAACTACCTACAGTGTCAACCTCCACGGTCTCCTCACAGTCTCGAGGAAGAAACAGCCCATTCCAAGAGTCTTCCTTGGCTTTCCACCGTCACTGCTCTACAACCACACAATCATACTGTTAAACACATACTGAACAAAACACAGTGAATATTTGGTTACTAATGTGTATTGTACTAAGAGCCTTATTTTAAATCAGCATTAGAACGATATTGGGGTGTGTGGAAATGACCCAGGTGTAGGCAGCGCTGCGACAGACAAACCGAGGCACCATGG
>NW_024681252.1:0-594 GCF_008729295.1 Plectropomus leopardus | reverse complement strand
AGTTTGTCATATGATATGAATTATTGATTAATTATTCAGGTTTTGTCTAGGGTATAATGTTCAGTGTGCGTTGGGCTTTTGCAGACACCAATGACAGCTTTGTCAGAAGCCACTGACGGCATCACTGATGCTGGAGTCATCCGCTGTGATTCCACATTCTTCTGCTCAGTGGGGAAATCTTGCTGCAAAGGACCGACAGGACAGTGGAGCTGCTGTCCCTATAAACTGGTATGGATTTTGCAATAAATATCAAAGCCACCATGAAGTTATGGTGCAGCAATCTGGAGCAAACAATTTGGTAAAAGTGCTTAGACATAAGGGCTTAATACACAGACAAATTAAATTATTTGCATAATTAGAAAATGTGCGTGACTACCTTAGAAGCTTTAAGAACTGAAGCAACTGACATAAGTTTGAATGTCTTTGCTCTGATCGTAAACCTATAAATTCACTTGCTTACTACCTTTACTGCAGTTAATTTACTAGTAAATACTGTACTGTTTCTAACATTGAGACTTATTCTGATTCAGGGCCAGTGTTGTGCTGATGGTCAGCACTGCTGTAAGTATGGATATAACTGCGATCCTACCTCCC
>NW_024681251.1:0-1251 GCF_008729295.1 Plectropomus leopardus | reverse complement strand
AAGTGAGTGAGCGAGTGGATAAATGAGACTTGGATTATTCTGCACAAGTTGTGTGAGACTTTGTAAACAGAGGCTTTGACATAGTTTTGCTGTTGGTAAATGTGGACCCCTTTCACTTCAGTTCATCAAGAATATTCTCAGTTTTTGGATTCTTAATGCAGATGTGAGATTTACTGAGTTTTCTTTATAAATTAAATGTATCACAGAGTGAGTAAGTGATATGCAAATGGTCATTTGGGGGTGAGGTGTGGCTTTAAATTAAATTTCCTATTTCAAATCTCACCCATCATCCATAAATGACTTTTCTGAAAGAAACATGACATGAATACATAAACATAAAAGAAAGTAGCTCAGATGGGTTTATCCTGTATGAAACTGGTGAAACAAAGAAGACTCTTGCGCACTGGAAATGAAGGGGAGAAGCTAAAGATGGTACAGATGAAGACGTGTTGCCTGTCAAACACTAACGTGTGCTGTGATGTGCCGTCAGCCTCAGAACATCCTGCTGACCAGCAGCTCTCCTCTGGGAGACATTAAGATTGTGGACTTCGGCCTGTCCAGGATGGTCAGCAGCCAGCAGGAGATCAGGGAGATCATGGGAACTCCGGAGTACGTCGGTGAGTCGGTGCTCAGCATCACTTCTAACACACTCATTTTAGCACTGATTTCCTTCTAGATTATAACTGTCATGTTTGTGTTGATGTTTTTTCAGCTCCTGAGATTCTAAACTATGAGCCCATCAGCACAGCAACAGATATGTGGTAAGAAAAGTTTGCCAGTGACAAATAAATGTTGGTTATACTGGACACTTGGGCTCTTTTTTGCTGGCATATGAAAACTGACTGGTGGCCCCCCAGTGGTAGTCGTCAAAAACAACACTATGGCTGCAAAGAGCTAAAAGCCACACATTAACTGCACTGATCTTTCAACTGGGCTTGCATCATAATGGGAATGTCATTAGTTTAGCAGGTATTTGGTCATAAATAAAAGTATTATATCAATTTTTTAAAAAATGACCAGTTAGTTATGAATTAAAAGTTATAAATACATACCATGGCATGGTCATCTATCCTGTCACAAGTGCACAGCTCATCAGTTTGACACGACCTTATCCAGCTCAAGAGTGCACAGGCTCCATTTGTCTAAATCACAGCCGTCAAAGATGTGTCTATCAGTGGACGCCTCTTGTAATAGATGTAGATACTCGGCAGCTACATCAGCTCACACAGTTTGATTTTGTCCGAAGTTCTC
>NW_024681250.1:0-3470 GCF_008729295.1 Plectropomus leopardus | reverse complement strand
CTTTTCTTGTACATTTCTAGACTATTTTTCTGAAAGAGGTCAGACCTGTTTGCTCATCTGACAGAGCTTAAAACTGTTTAAGGCGTCTGAACGCAGCATCAGAGAAGCCATGTTGTTCCAGGTTTCAAAGGGTTAAAGGAGCCGTCTGCAGGATCAGCAGCGGCACGACGAAATACAACCAACACGCTGCCGTCCGTGTGGAGAACACGACACGCGTGCTGCGCTCTCAGGGATGGTTTAATGTGCAGCTCAGAGTCTCTTTAAGGCGTCCCGCTCGCTTCATCAGTCCGTGAAGGCGTCACGTCTCAGGGTGCCTCAGAGCGCCACGCCTCAGAGCGCCACGCCTCAGGGCGCCACGCCTCAGGGCGTCACTCCTCAGGGCGTCACGCCTCAGAGCGCCACGCCTCAGGGCGTCACGCCTCAGAGCGCCACGCCTCAGAGCACCACGCCTCAGGGCGCCACGCCTCAGGGCGTCACTCCTCAGGGCGTCACGCCTCAGAGCGCCACGCCTCAGGGCGCCACGCCTCAGGGCGTCACGCCTCAGAGCGCCACGCCTCAGGGCGCCACGCCTCAGGGCGTCACTCCTCAGGGCGTCACGCCTCAGAGCGCCACGCCTCAGGGCGTCACGCCTCAGAGCGCCACGCCTCAGAGCACCACGCCTCAGGGCGTCACTCCTCAGGGCGTCACGCCTCAGAGCGCCACGCCTCAGGGCGTCACTCCTCAGGGCGTCACGCCTCAGGGCGCCACGCCTCAGGGCGCCACGCCTCAGGGCGTCACTCCTCAGGGCGTCACGCCTCAGAGCGCCACGCCTCAGGGCGTCACGCCTCAGAGCGCCACGCCTCAGAGCGTCACGCCTCAGAGCGCCACGCCTCAGAGCGCCACGCCTCAGAGCGTCACGCCTCAGAGCGCCACCGCCCCGTGTCTGAATATATCTGAATGAATTTCTCAGCATTTTTTTGAGATATGATGTTGTGCTGATTTGCGTTGTTGTTATGAGCTGCGCTTCATGATGTCATGCAGCTCTGCTCTGATTGGTTAAAGGACCAAACGTCCTGAAAGGCGTGAATAAAGGATAAACGTGCTGTTCTGCTCCTGATCTTTGATTTCTGTGAACATTTGAAATAAATCTAAAATAATTCAGCATTACATCAACAGACAGATACACGACGAAGCTTTCTGACGTCGTGTTGTACAAACAAACAAACAAACAAAGAAAAAACAAAGAGTGAGAAAACAAAACGTGAAACTCACGTTGAAACAGAAGAAACACTGACAGCAGCGGGACGAGATGTTAAACACCTGCAGCTGTTATTTTATTTGTTCACGTGACGCTTCGCTCGGTGACTTCACTGACCATGAGAGGAAAAAAAAAAGAAGAAAAAAAAAAAAAAAAAAACCCAGAGCTTTAAATAAAAATCAATTAAAAAAAAAAAAAAAAAAAAAAAGAACTTTAAATAAAAATCATACATAAAAAAGTTATTCAGTAAATAAATACAAAATTGGGGAAACTGTTTGGTGGACCGCCAAAATAAATCCTGTCAGTGGAAACACCTGAAGCACGTTACAGTTTGTTTTTTAATCCGGAGTCCCGACGACTCCACACCTTCATCTTTATCATCTTCATCTTCATCATTATCATCTTCTTCGTCTTCATCACAGAGGGTCCAGAGCGGTCTCCGGCTCGGGTCGCTCTGCCTGCTGCGCTGGTCTACTGGGAACACTGGTGTGTTAGACCTCACACAGGAAGAGCTGCACAGTTAAACTCTTCTGCCTCACCAGCCACAAACGTCTCTGCGGGTCAAATCCACCGTCCACACGTCAGGGACAACATCTCTAAACTTCTCATCCATCCAGGCTTTTTTTCTTGCGCTGTATTTTTTTAAAACATAAAAGATTCAAACTGTTCAAACAGAAATTCAGCATCCCACATGATGTGTTTAAGGACCGCCGGAAATTTGAAACTCCAACAAAAATTTCTGTTTTGACGGCTGTGACAATAAATAAATGTCACGAATAAGTGGTGTCATTTTGCAAAAACAACAAACACAAACACAAACACAGGCGGCCGCCATCCGTCTGTTTCTGGTGATTTCCTCTCGTGCGCATCGACAATTCCTCCATGTGGGTTTGACACGTCAACACCGATACAAAACAACACGTTTGGACAAAAATAGACCTTTTAGTGACCTTAGACTCTTAGTGTGGACGAGGCCAAAACAAAAACGAAAATATCCATTTTCAAAAAACCTGTATGCAATAAGAAAATAAAGAAATCTCCAGGGATCTGACTCATATCACAGAAGATCAGGGCCATTTTAGAGACGGAAAATTCTTACATTTTGACAATAAAGCTGCAAATTCGAGCAAACGGTGCCAACAATCAGAGGAAAACATCCTCCGCCGATGAATCCAGATTGTTGTTGTCTCTTTAAAACCCTCAGATCTGTCTGTCAGGATTAAACGTCCCGCTCGTCCTTTACACATCGAGGACTGACGTTTGCATTAACTGTGCAGCTCTCCCGTCAAAGTGTCCTTCGTCTCCGTGTGGCGTCCTCCTGCAGGACCGGCTCCGAGTGGAGGACCCACCGTCCAATCGTGGCTCTCCGCAGCGGCCGAGGCGCCGGGTCCGCGCCTCCTCTGCGGCCCCTCGGTGAGGTGTCCAGGCTGTCTCCTCGGGGGACGCTGTCCGTCCCCCGGCGGCTCTACATGAGGGCGTTGAGGTGTCCCGAGTGTCCTACGGAGTTGAGCATGAGCGCCCTCTGGTCCAGCACCTCCCTCTCACGGCCCAGCGAGGCGCGCTCCTGCTCCACCATGGCTCTGTCCCGCTCCACCGCCGCCCGCTCCCGCTCCAGCCACAGCCGCTCCGCCTGCACCGCCGCCCGCTCCCGCTCCACCGTCGCCCTGTCCCGCTCCACCAGCTCCCTCTCCCGCTCCAGCGCCGCCCGCTCCCGCTCCACCAGCTCCCACTCCCTCTCCAGTCCTCCCAGCGGCCCCTCGCACACCTCCGAGCCGCGCTGCGCCTGCTCCCCGCCGTCACCAAACGGCTCCTGTCCGTAGTCCGATGAGGAGGAGGGGGGAGGAGGAGGAGGAAGAGGAGGAGGAGGAGGCGGCGGAGGAGGGACGGGCCGGGATCTGTGTCTGGGGGCGGGGTCGGGGTCATCGTCCTGGGTGACGGGGGTGAGGAGGGGGGCGCTGTTCGCCAGGCGGCCCTCCATCGCCTCGTTCATCAGGTGGAACCACGGCCAGGAGGAGGTGCTGTCCGTCACGCTCTCCATCCCCACAGGAGGATACTTCAGGTCCTGAAAGAGGAGCAGAGAGAGAGAGGAGGTGAGAGAGGAGGAGGAGGAGAAGAGGAAGAGGGGGGAGAGGAGGGGGAGGAGGAGAAGGAGGAGGAGGGAGAGGGGGGGAGAGAGAGAGAGAGAGAGAGAGAGAGAGAGAGGAGGAGGGAGAGGAGGTCAGACAGAGGAGGA
>NW_024681249.1:0-457 GCF_008729295.1 Plectropomus leopardus | reverse complement strand
TTTTGATATTGTATTTATTTAACCCTTTAACACCTGAGCAAATTGGCCTGGTTTCTTTCAAAAACATGGGAGGAAGGCAGTGAGCAACAAAAGAAATTTGCAAGAAATTTGTCAAAAGTACAAGAAAATCACCTGAAAATAAGTAAAAGAAAGCAAATAAAAAAGAAAAAGAAGGTACAAATATTTTTTAAAAAAACTATAATAATTCTGTAATATGATTTCAAATATGCATTTATTAGAATTATAAATATTGTTTTCCCCAGCTTTTTTCTCCTATTCCAGACATTTTTCCCTATTTTAAAATAACTACTAATTTCTTGCAATTTGTGGAACACTTCATACCAAGTTGCTCTTTTCCTTTTTTTCCACATATGTTTGAAAGAAATCGCACTAATTTGCCTGGGGTTCAAAGATTTGAATTCTTGTGAAAGTGGTCTGAACATAGCACAAGAAACGT
>NW_024681248.1:0-293 GCF_008729295.1 Plectropomus leopardus | reverse complement strand
GGGAAAAACTGTTGACTGGTATTATCATAATCAAGAGCACAAACAGCAGCATAAAAGACCATTGATAAAGGTATACCATGCAGGATTTTCCCAAAAAATGTAAAGACTTAAACAAATATAATCCCATGTTGTGTGAGAAGTGCATTTGCACCTATCTGTATCCACGAGTGTCTTAACAAGAGGTGTGGTCAGCCTCATAGTTGGCACATTGCTATTATGAGGCAGGAAAAAGCAATTGTGCCATCGACAAACACAATCCTGGTCTAAACTTAGAATGGTGCAGTGTTTCCCTG
>NW_024681247.1:0-397 GCF_008729295.1 Plectropomus leopardus | reverse complement strand
AAACAAAAGACAGTGATGTGAAAGACAATCAGTTTTTTCCACAGACACAGAGTGCAATGTCCCTCATTTCGCCTCAACTTTTCCGGACAGTAAACAACAGACACCAAGACTCCACTGCGTATACATGAATGTTTGACAGTGTGATTTCCCGTGGTTTGATGAAAAGGTTTGTCGCAGGATATGCATGAATGGTGTTGCATGAGTTTTTTTTGAACAAGACTGGTTCAAGCACAAATATAGCAGTGCAGGCCACAATATTTAATGATGTCATCGTGCAGTCTATAATCAAAGACTGTGCTGCTAATGATGTATCTTTGTTCTGCTGTAATCATTTTGCAAATCATTCATATGGTATATAAACGCATCTTTTTCTTTATTAAACAAGATCAGATTATTA
>NW_024681246.1:0-371 GCF_008729295.1 Plectropomus leopardus | reverse complement strand
ATCTAGGTGACATGGCTGCTAAGCTGCAACAAACAACAAAACCAGTTGTTCATTGTTTTCTAGTGAGCCACTGCTGCATTTAAAGAGGGGTTTGTGCCACCAAAAGTGGGTGGGATCTTTTCCCAACCATAATCGGGTGTTTTTTGTGCATAACATAACTTTATTAACCACACAGTTACTGAAATGTAAAGAAACAAAGTTTTTGCCAACAGCCATTCATAGCTGATACAGGCATTCTAAAAATGCTAGTCAGTGTATCAGGAGCCTTGTAACCTATATTTATTATGCTGATAACCACAACTAACTCATATCAGTTCTACACCTAATTTAGCAATTATCTGTATTGTCTAGGAAAGTTCAATCAATATTTA
>NW_024681245.1:0-978 GCF_008729295.1 Plectropomus leopardus | reverse complement strand
GTGTAAGAGCTTTTTTTTCTTTTGTCAGCTAATATTTCTTTGCCTTTTATTCACCTCAAAGTTTGAGATGCTCTAACTCTCTATCTTTGTTCTGATGCATGTGTGAGAAACCTGAACAAGCTGTAAAAAACGATGGATATATGCATTTATTTTTGGTTGATTTTAAGCTAAACCCTTTTCGGATTTATTATTTTCATTTTTATCACATTTTGGTGGTCATAGATCAAAAGTCAAGGTCACTGTGACCTCGTCTGTTTCATTCTTTTCAACGCAATTCTTCAAATGTGGCACAAATGTCGACTTGAGCTCAACAATGAACTGATAAGAATTCAATTCAGACTTTGAGTTTAAAGCATTTAGAGGGTTAGAACATCATGATGGAAATATATGATAGTTATTACTATGCTCAATTATGTCTCATAAGTTGTTGCACTAGTTTTGGGGTTGATACCATTTGTCACAGAGAAGTTATGCATTTTGAGACCAGGCTTAAACAACAATCCCAGCAATCCAATGCAACCAAAAACTGCATATGACTAGCATAAAGTGGGCACTTCTGTAAAGGGGAGACTCCTGGGTAGACATTAAACCCACTTTCATTCAAATATCTAGAGGTGAGAATCCAAGTCGACCAGGCTTCTGGTTTAAAAGTATTCATTGTGGTTGCAGCAACTGTGTGTGTGAGTTCACTCCAACAGTTTGGATGTCAGCCTTTATTCTCTACTCTTGTGCTCTGCTCAGGGTATCACCATAGCCTCCCCTCCTCCCCCTACACCTCTACTTCTGGACCCACCGGCCGGGGTTACCTCCATCTGGCACCCTATCCTCTGAATACCTGAACCAGGGCGCCTCCACCAAGGTCCTCCTCCTCATCTGCAACACCGCAGGATCCGGCCAGCAGGCTGTCAGGTGAGCTGATTGATTTTTTGTTGTTGTTGTTGTTGTTAGTTTATATTGATATTGACCTGATATCATGCA
>NW_024681244.1:0-418 GCF_008729295.1 Plectropomus leopardus | reverse complement strand
GCTCTCTGAATGTGAACTCTTTCTTTTTTTTCTTTCCAAAAGCAAGAATGGAAAAAGAAACCGCGAGAGTTAGTTAGCACATTGAGGATAAAATCGTCTTTTAGCGATGATAGGTTAATCATTTTTCATTGGGGGAAAAAAAAACTCTGAATGTAATTTTTTTAGTGCCCCCGTCAGTCATGGGCACTTAGATTAGTTCTAATTTTTGTCCCCCATACAGCTTGCATGTATTATATTTATTTTTTACAATACAGTTTTGAAACCATTAAATTCAGTGGTCAATCAAAAAATTTAAAAATCACAATGTCACAGGTAAGTATAAACCAGACAGACAAAAATAAAATAAAATATACACAAGTTTGAACACACAAGCAGGGGTTTACCTAATTGGTTATACAATAAAGGTTTACAATTTGCA
>NW_024681243.1:0-542 GCF_008729295.1 Plectropomus leopardus | reverse complement strand
TTTCCTGTTCCAAAAAAAAGTCTGAATCTGGGGTTGGCTTTCACTTTTGCTAGTGAGCACTGAAGGAGAGGGTGAAGACCGACATGTTGTCGTACTGTTCTCTCTTGGACAGTTAGATGCTAAAGTGCTATGCCATTTTTCCCAGCTCAAAATACTGAAGTCCCATTAATCTGAAAAGTTACCCATTAGTGTTAAAGTCCATTTCACTGACATCTTGTTGTCCCAGAAACAAAAACCTGCTGCCCTGAAGTCCTGTTTCTCTAAAATTACAGACTCACTGCAGTAATTTCAGTTTGCCTGTCGCATTTGAACCATTAATCCTGGGTATCTCAAGTAGGTTCTGAGCCACCATCGAGTAGTGTTTCACTGCCCCCAGTGGCGTTTGAGTCTGCATCTCGGGTGTTTTTCAGGGACCCATTCCTGCTTTTTCAGCAGCTTTTTTTTTACCGCCACACATTAGTGTTTTCAGCCAAAACAGGATTTTTTTTCTACCCCTCTAACCTAGTGTTTTTTTGGGCCTAAACCTATCCTCACATTCACCA
>NW_024681242.1:0-494 GCF_008729295.1 Plectropomus leopardus | reverse complement strand
AGACAGACAGACGGACAGCGTGTCGGCTGCAGCAGAGCCACAAGTCCTGGATACAAACAAAAGTGAGAGGATTTTTTTGAATTTCATTTGCACGAGTCCTCCCGGCCAGCAAGTCCTGGTTCTGAAAACATTCTGAGAACGTTTATTGCAACCAATGCGAAGTTTTGCAAACATTTTCAGCAGCAGGTTTTCTGTTAGCTGCTGAATGTTCTCTTTAAAGTTCAGGTAACATTCTCATTAAACATCAAACACAAACTTTTCATTTAAAACAAAGTTCTGTAATCTCAGTCCTCGATAACATGTCCTGAACGTTGTTTTTAAGCGAACATTAAGGCGTTTTCTCTAAAACATTATTGCAGCTCGTAGGTAATGTTAGGAGTGTTGTGGGAAACGTTCCCTGCTCGCCGTGTCTCACCATTCAGAACGTAATACTCCTGTAAGTGTCTTCACTTGAGGTGATGACGGTGACTTACGATCTGAAGTATTTTTTTCTC
>NW_024681241.1:0-300 GCF_008729295.1 Plectropomus leopardus | reverse complement strand
CAGAGGCAAATTGGTGCAATTTCTTTTGAAAACATGGGGAAAAAAGGGCATTAACAACTCAATAAGAATTGTGCAACAAATTGAAAACTGTACGCTGCCGAGCGCTGCCAAGTGCAGCCGAATGCTGCCAAGCATGGCCAAATGCGAACCTCCGGATTAGCACTTCGGCTAGCTTGAATGGCTGTCTGAAAAATGTAATCTTGCGGCTCATTTAGACTTTCCAAATGTTAGCGAACTGGATGGTTTTTATCTAGATAGGGATAGAAGACGTTTCGCTGGGGTTTTGATGCTCACAAAAAC
>NW_024681240.1:0-366 GCF_008729295.1 Plectropomus leopardus | reverse complement strand
TTGTCATAGTTAGGTCTTGGGTGGTTTTGTCACGTATTTGCAGTTAGTAAAACTTGCTAAACTTTGTTATTTTTTATCCATCAGCAGCAGTTTGAGTTACGATTCGGATAACTGCTCCGTTGATCCAGTCAGAGCTGATCAGATTAATGGATGAGAGGAGAAGCGAAGTGCAAAGTGAGTGAATGCAAACTTTTAGATTCACCACAATTAACAGGTACGTTTCAAAACACAACCAGACATATTCCAATAGGAATATGACAAAAATTGTGGAGAAATGTACAAAATAGGCAACAAAGTTAAAGTGTTTTCCTGACATTAGCATGTAGCTTCATGTAACAGTGGTGCAGTTGTGTGCCTGGAGAAGAT
>NW_024681239.1:0-1147 GCF_008729295.1 Plectropomus leopardus | reverse complement strand
TAACATATGTTTTGCTTTTATTTTGATGTCACTTCAGTTTTATTACTGTTATTTTGTTTATTGTTACAATGCCAGCTGTATGTTTTACATGCTTTTATTGTGACGCAAAGTGCTTTACAAATACATGTCAAATTACTTACACTCAGTGGTGGTAGAGATATTCTGGAGCCGTATTCAAAAACATTCAAGACTACTCAGAAAGAGCCCCTAACTTAGCCTCAAAATTCTCGAGCAAGGAGTCCAACTCGAGTGGTATAACTTAACTTTTACCTCAGGGAGGAGGCGTGGTTGACCCCGTTGCTGGGTATGATGCATTCTTTTAAAGAAGAATGAGTGTGAAAGTGCTGTTTGTGTGAGCTCTCTGCTGATGGAAGGTAGCAACACACCAGAGGTCATCACTGCTGCACTGTTGCATATGTTTCAGTTGCTAAATATCTTAGTGTTGTGATTTCATTTCTGGTGTCATAGTGTTATTGTGTTGGGTGGGAGATCTCTAATGACATCGACCACAAACGTTGTCCCTGCACGATATAATCTTTAGTGTTTCCTTAACTCACTGCATCATTTAGTGTCTGGAGAGCATTTTTTTCCTACATCTTTGTTCCTTAAACACTGTCTCCTGCTTAAACTCTTAAGGCCCAGACAAACCAAACCGACAAAAAAAAGGGTACTAAAGGTCGACTGGGTTGCCTCAAGTCACTTATGTCTCAGCTAAAAAGTTGCACTTGTCTTTATTGGTTATTCAAAAAGAGAACAACCAGCAGGATGAATTTTAGACGCTGGGTATTCAATTAGAACATTAACAACACAATATTGAAAGAACAAATGATATTTACCATGAGCTAGTGCACAACACAAATGATCTTTTAACGGGGAGATTGCTGTTCATGTCCCGTGTGAAACCAAAAGTTTATATAGTTACAAGTCTATAAGTTTAGGTACATATTTATTACGTATGTAGTAAATTTGACCAAAGCCATGATCTTTTCTCAAAACTTTTGTTCTCTAACCAAATTGTGACCGTTTCACAATTGAGACCAGTTGTAAAATACTTTGCATCTGTATTGTTAAAGTTACTGACTCAAAATTTTACCTCAGAACTGTATGTAAGTATGGTGTTTGAGTTACTTTCCACCACTGCCTGCAA
>NW_024681238.1:0-202 GCF_008729295.1 Plectropomus leopardus | reverse complement strand
AGGGTATGAGATTTCATGGTACGATAACTGTCTCAGCAGATATCGCATTTTCACAGGATCATGATATTACAGAATTGTTATTATTATGAGTTACTATGACCCGTAAAGAAATGACAAGCAAAACTTTTACATTTGGTTGAACTATAATTGAAACATTAAGCCATTTTTTTATGGAATGATGTGTAAAATGTCTCCTGTTTTA
>NW_024681237.1:0-902 GCF_008729295.1 Plectropomus leopardus | reverse complement strand
AATGCATCCTCCTTAAAAAATGCAGCATCACACAATCTCAATCACTACAGCAGAATATGGGTGCATGACAGCAACACACACAAAACCAGCACATTACACACACACAGAGAGAGAGCGGGAGATCACAGAGAGAGAGATCACAGAGCTAGACGCTGGCATTAGTAACAATGCCAAATAAACTGTTACATACACAACAGTGGCAGCAGTGGCCAGAATGATATCAGTAACCTGGCATCTTGGGCATTATCAGATTTTTAAAACTCACCCTGATGATCATAAGTTTTAAGTTGAAAATGAAATCCTGACGTTTAAGTGTGTAAGGAAATTTTAAATTAATACACAATATGACCATTTAATTTTGAAGGGAACTCCCATGATCCAAATAAAAAACACAACGCTCTTCCCAGTGCCTAAAACAATAAACAATAACTTATAATAACAAACAGTCGCTACAGCAGGAAATACAGTGTTTTAAAATCTCTAGCCCATAATGTTATCATATGCCAATGACTAGAAATCGTGTTAAACGTGACAGTGTGGACTACTTTGGCTAAATTTGGATGCACCTCATAAATAATGACGTGATCTGGCTAAAAGCTAGCGAAAACAAAACCAGTTTGCTAAGTCAAAACAGCGTTTTGTCTACACAGCGTTTATATAAGAAGAAGGAGTCAATGTAGGCAAAATATAGGCTATATTTGACTAAAGCTGGTGGAGACTTACCCAAAATATTTCAGCAACTGGTAAGACTGATCACTGACGGCAAACATGACTACTGGGGTTTGTGTAACGCTACAGCACACTAACTTCAAACCCTGCTGAGAATAATTTACCTGACGCTCTCCTTGACTCACCTTGGTTCACCAGTTTGTGACAGCACGATGAATCTTCCGCTCTTCGAT
>NW_024681236.1:0-580 GCF_008729295.1 Plectropomus leopardus | reverse complement strand
TATGTCCTCGCACATGAACGCCTTTTGCTTTAACTGGTTGACACTGTAAACTTTATTTGTTTTAGCTAGTCTCACGCTAGTCTCTGGCGCTGCAGAATTGCTGTTTACCTTGTAGAAAAGGCAGGGAACTAGTCAGGGCCAACAGTCCGAAAATTAGGCGACTGAAGTTGGCATTACTTGTTGCACACGACGGGGCCTTTGCTGTTTCCTGAAGTGCTCTACACCCATACCGGCTTTTCTATTAAACGTTTCGATTTTAGCTCTCATTATTTTTACTCTTACTTAGTTTAGTCCATGCAGGGGCAGTATGCAGCCATTAAATACCACCTGAATGCCTGAATGGACAAACGTTATGGAAATGTAACCTTCCGCTGCAACGTTCCGCCCCGTAGATCCCTCCGCACAAAGAGATTTTTGTTCAATTAATAATTATCAATTAAAATAACATGATCAATTATTAATTCTATTTTCTATGTCTCTGCAATTTTAGGCTACATTTTCAGTTATTAATTATAATGGGATTTTTTAAAAAATTTTTAGGGCACAGTTTTTTATAATTATGTCTTGGTGAGAATTGTGG
>NW_024681235.1:0-547 GCF_008729295.1 Plectropomus leopardus | reverse complement strand
AATGAGCACTCTAATATTAGCTTTGTGACTCAGCTGAATAGCAATGAAGTGTTTAAAAAAAAATTTATATATCAGTTTTTAGGTGCAGTGCCAAATATTCACCGGCTGCAGCTTGTCAAATGTGAAGACTTTTTTTTTCTTTTTTATTGATCATATATGATAGAACCAGTTTATGGCTTGATGTCATCGGCTTCCATTGAAAATGAATTGTAGTCTGTTGTTGTGATGCGTGTAGTGTTAGCAAAGTAAAGACTCAATTGATTTCTGTCTGTGTGACAACTTGATTGAAGTTGTGTTGATCAGTTATTGGTACTCCTTGATGCATTGATCAGTAATTGGTACTCTGTCATCGGACATATTCAATTTGAATCAGTTGCCACGGTCGTCAAGACGCCATCTGCATCCTGGCAGCACTTCTGATCTCTGATAATCTAATAAGTAGTCTTAAGTAGTCTAATAAGGATCTAATAATAGGAAATAACCTTTTTGTTTTCTTAGTATAAAGGGTTGATTATCTCGTTATCTTGAGTTAGCAGCTTTAAAAAAA
>NW_024681234.1:0-206 GCF_008729295.1 Plectropomus leopardus | reverse complement strand
GATGGAGCTGTTTTTGGCACTTTCACATTGGCTTAATTTTTTCAGCCGGAACAGTTGCTGCGCAGTTTGACTGTGATAGGAAGTTTTCGACTGAAGAAAATACTAACAGTGATGGTAAGGTTATTTTTGAAGTGTAATAGGTAACAGAATACTAGTTACCCTGCTAAAGTGTTAAAAGTAGTATTCTAATTAGTTCATCAAAATAA
>NW_024681233.1:0-224 GCF_008729295.1 Plectropomus leopardus | reverse complement strand
ATCGCGGCAACATGTAAATATCACGTGACCACACGAATAATGCGTGCTTACGTCGTTTGTACGTAATGCTGCATTTAGGTGCTCCTCGGAAGATCACAGCTCACGAGCTGGGAGGTTGTTCTTAAGACCAGAAATACTCGGGCCAAATCAGTCCCAAAACCATTTTGTAATTCAGAATAAAAGTGATTCACAGTGGGAATTGTTTTTGTACTTTTAGTATATAT
>NW_024681232.1:0-290 GCF_008729295.1 Plectropomus leopardus | reverse complement strand
AAAACTGTTGTCATAAATGCTGACATTAGCTATTGAGACCAAAACTGTCTTTTTGTACCAGGATGTCAACATGTTTAATTCTGCTGTGAAGTTGTGCATTTTAACATTGGATCTATGGGGATTGACTCTGTTTTGGAGCATGCCTCAAGTGGCCATTTGATGAACTGCAGTTTTTGGCGCTTCCACTTTGGCTTTATTTTTCAGCCACGAAGGTTGCTGCTTGGTCAAAATAAAAAGCTGTCTCTTGTGCCAGGATTTTTGGTGGCGGTCTTGTCAGCCTCCCATATTCA
>NW_024681231.1:0-414 GCF_008729295.1 Plectropomus leopardus | reverse complement strand
ACCATCAGGACAACTGGCTTGTGTTTGCAGCTGAGGAGGTTTGGCACAGGACTGGGCCCATAAAGTTTGGATTATCTTGATGCGTGGGAGGTTGGATTTCCTTGTAGGAATAAAAATAACATTGACGAAAACAAGAGGGACTGGCAGCTTTTCCCCTAAATAGTGATATTTCATATATAGCATCAGAGAGGATAAAAAAGGAGGTCACACCCCAGCCACCCCCCCACCTCTAGTAAATTCAGAGGGACCCAACATATTTTATTCCCACAGAGGATAACTCTTTGAAACTTGGGGAGACTTCACTTTTCTTGTGTTGCTTCCAGACACCTTTCACAAGTATTTAAAGCTGCAAGCCTTGAGCAAATTCCAAAACATAAGAAATAAAAGACAAGGAGCAATTTGGTAAGAAATGTT
>NW_024681230.1:0-291 GCF_008729295.1 Plectropomus leopardus | reverse complement strand
TGAATATGGGAGGCTGACAAGACCGCCACCAAAAATCCTGGCACAAGCGACAGCTGTTTATTTTGACCAAGCAGCAACCTCCGTGGCTGAAAAATAAAGCCAAAGTGGAAGCGCCAAAAACTGCAGTTCATCAAATGGCCACTTGAGGCTTGCTCCAAAACAGAGTCAATCGCCATAGATCCAATGTTAAAATGCACAACTTCACAGCAGAATTAAACATGTTGACAGCCTGGTACAAAAAAACCAGTTTTGGTCTCAATAGCTAATGTCAGCATTTATGACAACAGTTTT
>NW_024681229.1:0-432 GCF_008729295.1 Plectropomus leopardus | reverse complement strand
CCTACATTATTTGGAGTTTATGGGACAAACTCAGGCAGAGAAACTTTTGGAGAAAATCAAGAGAACTCGGTCAAAGCTTGATGCTAACAGTATCACCTGTTGTCAGTGAAGGAGAGACAGTAAGATTAGATTAACCTTACATAGTTTTGCAACATAAAAACAGACATTGATTCAGTATATATTGCATGATGCATGAAGATTAAGGTGGTTATTCATGTATGAAAAATTTTGCTGTAAACCTGCAAAATTTGCAAAATTTATTTTTCACTGCACAATTCAATTTTGAAAGAATGTTTGTCATGTTTTATTTTGCAAACTAATTTTTGCTTTGTATTGTGATGGTGTCCTATAATCCTGTGGGATGGATCAGACTAACTAACTAAACTAACTTACTAACTCCTGACTTACTGTCCCTTATATCTTTATTCTGCT
>NW_024681228.1:0-1115 GCF_008729295.1 Plectropomus leopardus | reverse complement strand
AACCCACTAAAGGCCCGAGGACTTGACAGTATCAGCTTAAGGGGCATACTGAAGACCTTGCTTTCGTCCTCCCGCACATCATTAACATCGCCTACTCATACAGAGGTGTTCCCACAGCATGGAAGTCATCCAATGTATGTCCAATAACCAAAGTCCCAAATCTCAGTACCCCAAGTGACTGGAGTCCCATCTCACTAACATCATGCCTTGGGAAAATACAGGAAAAATCCATCATGAGCAAACTCATGCTAATAGTCATTTATGAATGCAAAAAACAGTATGCTTACCCCTAAATCCAGCACTACCACTGCCCTAGTGAAAGCCACACACTCTTGGCTAACAGCTACTGACACCAAGCAGCAAACCATGAGGTGAGGTTGTTGCTGGCTGACAAGCCCAAGGCCTTTGACAGAGTCGACCATGCCAAGCTGCTGCAACACCTACGACATAGAGCTGTGCCCCTGACTTGTTTCCTGGCTACACAGCTACACCACTGGAAGAAAGCAGAGGGTCGCAGCCAGCAACACCTACAGCCAGTCAGGTCAGAGGTCTCACCCAGAGTGCCACAAGGAGGTGTGGGCTCCCCATGTCCACACGAAAGACCATGTTCAAGGACACTGGACACGGGTTATGCTGACGATGTGGGGCTGTCTTGGGCCATACCCTTAACTGACATCCACAGGGACACATCCATGGCGATGGAGGCTGAGCAGATAGTCAAGTGGGCTACATCCAGTAACTGTTAATTAAATAAGCTGTTAAATGGAAAAAAAATCTGTGGAGCTGAGAATCTGTTTCGCCAGAAATCCACCCCAACCTGCCCCTCTCTTCCTGGGAGGACAAGAAGTCCCTGTCGTCACCACTACCAAATATCAGGGTTTCCACCTGGACTCTGAGGAGGAGGAGGCAGTGCGGAAAGCATCAAAACTCCTGCACTTCCTGGCCAGACATGGCCCACCCTGTGAGGACTCCGTTTCCATCTACAACGCCTTGGTCAGGCCATAAGTATGGGAGTGTCCTCCTGGTAGGATGCAACAAGAAGCAGGAAGCACAGCGAAAAGGGTCCAAAAAAGGGCCCTCAAAATAATCTCCAGGGGCCGGTTCCCCTAGCCACA
>NW_024681227.1:0-249 GCF_008729295.1 Plectropomus leopardus | reverse complement strand
CAAAACAGAGCTTGTTTATCAAAACAAATGCCAGGGCCCTGCACCCACCAAACAGAGGAAATAGCCCTGCTCCTAATGTACTACAATCCTATAAATGCCCTAAAGTCCTAGAAACGTCCTTGAAACATCCTAAAATCCGAGGAAATGTCTTAAAATCCAAGAAACATCCGTATATCCACAACAAACATCCTAAAATCCTGCAAACATCTTGAAATCCTATAACATTCTCTAATCCTAGAAACGTCTTCA
>NW_024681226.1:0-249 GCF_008729295.1 Plectropomus leopardus | reverse complement strand
CAATGATGAAAAATGTTAACTAAGACCGAATTCAGACAAAAAAAAAAAGGACAGATCTCTTTGTACAGAGTGGTGCAGGCATAAGTCCTAAAACCTGCACTCCAGATTCCCTCAACTCATTTCTTTGAAAAAAAAAGTGAGTAAAAAAGTACAAGAAAATTACCTGAAAATCTTTATTAAGGTACTTTTTTTAAAATGGAAGAAGAGAATTAGATATTAGATTCTGTAACATAATTTTATAAATGTAAT
>NW_024681225.1:0-928 GCF_008729295.1 Plectropomus leopardus | reverse complement strand
TTCCAAAATTTACTGTTTTTAGGGGACATGATAGGCCTGTAAAACACCTTAAACCATTCATGGAGAAATATGTGTTTTGGAGTTATAATCATGCACTGCTAACCTAGCTGAAGTTATTATGTAATATAATCTAACATTATAAATATGAAGGATTTCTTTTGAGGTATATTATTTTAGATTCAGTTTGTTATCAGAAGAAATTCTGAGAGTTGGGTCAGATAACTTGACCATATCTCACATTATCTGTTTAAAGCTAATATTAGCCTGGTCAGCTCATCTATTATAATTATAAGCAAAGCAGCAGTTACACCTGATCGTTTCTGGGTAAATATTTGGTAACATCTGCATATATCTCCAGCAAGTAAACACCTCATAGGCAAAGTCTGATGAACAGCTGGTGTGAGAGGCAGCTGATCTCTGACATGTATCATAACTTTACTCTAAAAGTAATTTGTTTTTCACCTATACCATCCCCACATTTGAGAAAAATAAGTATTCACACCTACACTGACCCCTGACCTCACAGCACAGTGAAGCAGGGGACCAAACACTTATGGGGCCGACATTGTTCTCAGGGCAACCCGCTACAGTCAATCCAATCCAGTCCTCCTCCTCCCAACCGTGCCACCCTGCCATCCTCTGTTCCCTCTGTGAGGGCCGCACAGACCGCTGGTCCTCCAAGGCAGAGGCTGCCACCCTGACAGTACACGCAGGCCAGACACAACTTCAAAGGTTGTTGCTCGTGGGCATCTGACAGGGTGCATTTTCAGCCAAATAAAGCCCGTTTTGTATTTGTGTTTTTAATTTTGTTTTTCTTTAAAAACATAATTCTGAAATATTTTACTCTAAACCAGCTGAGTATGTGTTGGGTCATGCAGGCAAGCCAGTTTTATTTTTTTAATTTCAGGCCTGTCACTTTACAGTTTTT
>NW_024681224.1:0-223 GCF_008729295.1 Plectropomus leopardus | reverse complement strand
CTTTTAGAGCCGCACTCAAGTTTTATAGGTATGACTCAAGAGAAACGGTTCCCCTAGAGGATCCATTTCAAGCATACACACCAGGGCTTCATCTACAAATGATCGCCATAGTAGGAAGCTCTGAAGACGTCATTCTGTATGTTAATTAGTTGCATCTTTCTGTTTGGGGGAGCCTTTTTTTTTTTTTTTTGAATGGCCATTTGTTTTCAGGATAGTTGGCCGT
>NW_024681223.1:0-583 GCF_008729295.1 Plectropomus leopardus | reverse complement strand
CTATAGAAGTTACATTATCAAAACACTCAGGGTTATTTGTGTCCTGTCCTGTCCTGTCATTTCTGTCATGATCTACGGTTTTGTGTTGTCTCATGGACTTTGTTTTGGGTTTTCTGTCATGTTTTTCCTCTGTTCATGTTGTACATGCTCTGTTTCCTGTTTTATTTTGTAGATTTACTCCCCATGTGTCATGACTGCTTTTACTTCCTTTGTGTTTTCTGTCACACTCGTCTTTTAACAGTTCCCTGCACACCTGTCCTGTATTAGTCTTGTTTTCTCCACTCCAGTGTTCCCTGACACACCCTTGTCGTTAACGAATCTCCATGTTTCTCTCCTTTCTCTGGTGTCTCTGCCTACTCTACCTGTGTCTCATTGTTCTGATTACTCCTCAGTGTATATTCCTCTGTCCTTTCCCTGTCCTTTGCCAGTGTGTTCTTACTTGTGATCCTCGTCTGCACCTGGTTGGTTTTAGTTTTGTTTTTGATTTGTATTTCTTTTGTATTATGAGTTTTGGTTGGTTGCTTGTTTTTTTTTTTGAGATTTTCAGCTATATTAAACCTCGCTTTTTGTTTTTCTCCAGGAA
>NW_024681222.1:0-685 GCF_008729295.1 Plectropomus leopardus | reverse complement strand
TAGCAGGTATCTCTTTCAGGGTGTGGTGGGTTTGCTCGGTGACGTTGTTCATTGCTCACACAGTTTCAGTCCTGAATGGCCTGTACCTCTCCCCCGGTAAGGCAGAAAAGAAAGCTATGGAGCAGGACAGGAATGCGTGTATTTATGTATCCCAGTGGGGACTGCCTTAGCAATTAGTAACCAGTGGGCAATGAATCATCCCGCCAGAGTGTTGTACAGTGTGAAAGTACAACACGGACAAAGTCTACCCACCCTGCAAAACAAGCATTAGAGCAGGATAACAGCAGTGTGATAAGCAATGCACCGAGGCTGGTGAGAGACGCTGTAGGTGCATAGTGGCAGAGATGCGGCGAGAATGTGACAGCAGAGATAGACAGAACAAGGAAGACAGTGTGGTGAAGAAAAAGATTGGATAAAAGGGACAAAGCATAGTCACAGTCATGGAAAACCTGGGAAAGTCATTGAATTTTACAATCATGTTTTCCAGGCCCTGAAAAGTTGTGGAAAAATCCTTGTATTATTAACCTTTTGAAACCCCAACAAATTGGCTTGATTTCTTTCAAAAGCAGGCAATGAGCAAGTGATAAAAATAAATTACCCCCAAAATAGCAGGAAATAAGTAAAAAGTACAGGAAAATTACCTTAAGAAATTACTTAAACATAATAATGATAATTCTGCAACATA
>NW_024681221.1:0-819 GCF_008729295.1 Plectropomus leopardus | reverse complement strand
CAAAGTGGCCTTATTCCTATAAGAACATAAGAAGAAGGCGATAAGTAGTTTTAGGAAAAAACCCAAAATATTGTCAAAAAATGTTTAAAATTACAAGAAAACTGATGATAATTTGCAAAAGTATCAGAACGGCATGTTACGGTCTTAACCGCATTCTTTTGACTTGTGTACTTGCATTATTTAGCCCATCTAGTTTTGTAATAATCAACAAAATCTATTCATTTTGCTAATAATTTACCAAGCTGGCATACATTTTACGTGTTTTTGGTTTTGATACAGTTGCACTCCTGCTTTTGCTGCTTAAGGAAGCCGAGGTTACAGAGTCCAGAGGCCAGGACACCTGACACAGTAACAAACCTATACTGGCTCATGTGCTGTCAGTAATCCTTGTCAGTTTGCTGACAGCACAAATCCATCAACACACTTTTTTTTACATGTTGACATGGTGGTGTCCTCTGGAGAAACCTGTTCATTGATTTTCAGTCACATCAGCAGCTCAACAGCAAACCAACTGAGTCTGTGTGTGGAAGATGCATCTCCTGTATGCAGGAGGAGGAATATTACTTAGTACTAGGGCTTCAAAACAATATTTTAGGGCTATATCATGATACACAATACATTTCTCCATATTTCTAAATGTCATTTAAACTTATGTTAAGTACTAAAATACAAAATTATCGAATAAACTGCAGTTGCTATTAAGTTAAAATAGCTAGTCATATATATTAAATTTGAATACATTACTGTTATAATAACATTAAATAAAATACAGTAAAATGGAATTTAAATAAAGTACTTTTATAATGATTTTTTTTTTAA
>NW_024681220.1:0-559 GCF_008729295.1 Plectropomus leopardus | reverse complement strand
CATGCATGCATCGTTTTACCAACGTGCCATTCCACTGGACTGTTTGTCTTCCCAATGCCATCCAGAAACTTTTCTCTTTAATTCATGTTTTTGCCAAATCTGCAGATCCAAGTCCAGAGCTACACGTAAGATCAATTTTGAAGAGAACAGTCAGAACTTAACCATCTTCAGCCTGACTGAGAAGAGTAGAGAAGACACCAATATCAATCTGCAGGTCAGTTCCTTACGTATTATTTTGTCATTATTTTGTTATTTTTTGTTTTCTGAACTAACAATACAAAGCAATAGCTAAGCCAGATTTCTCCGCCATGTATTTCTAAAAAATGTCCCTCTGAAACAGTTAAACTTAGATTGTTTGTTGTCCATAGTGAGTCCAGTTTAATGACCAACAGCTAAACATGCATTTGAATGTCAAAGTGGTCCAACACAACACTGTAAATGGCTGCAAAATAGTATTCGATTCAGTACATGGTTACTGTATTATGTATATTGAAGGAATTATTTCCACTCTGTCTTATGTTTTACAGGAGCTGCTGATTGAGGTATATCGTAGCATCGG
>NW_024681219.1:0-939 GCF_008729295.1 Plectropomus leopardus | reverse complement strand
CCTTCTGTTGCCTGAGTTTAGTGTATCCTCTGTCTCATCATACTCTAGATTTCTCAAGGCATCCTCGTCTTCATTTTTAGCCTTTCTGCAAGTGTTTTTCTCATCCATGACCTTTCCCTCACTCTCTCTGCACCCTCTCTGTCTCACTCTTTCTCTTTCTCTCCCTCCCTCTCTCTGTGTTGGGAAACCTTCTCTGTGAAATATAATCTTTTCTCTCCGATAAAAAGTGTCTGAGCCGAAAGGGCAGCCAGTCTTTTTGTAGTGGCTTCAGACCAAGTGTTACTTCACAGTTTCACATCTGTCCTTGTGTTTAGGAATATTAAGCCTGAGTTTGTTTGAGAGAGACAGTGAGAGAAAAGACAAAAATGACTTATCCATCAATAAGTGAATAATTAAATAAACACAAAAAGATAAATAAAATGCCATATTTAATAATTCTATTGATTGATTTTAAAGGTCCAGTGTGTAGGGTTTAGAGGGATATATTGGCAGAAATGGAATTTAACATAGTAAGTACATTTTCTTTAGCATATAATCACCTGAAAAAAAGAATTGCGGTGTTGTCTTTACCTGAGATTGAGCTGTTTATACAGGGTCCCCATCCGGTCCTCATCCACAGTCCACCCTGTTGCACCACCATGTTTTTACAGAATGGACAAACCAAACACTGATTCTGGAGAGGGCCATTGGCGTTTTTGTGTTGGCCATTGTAGTTAGCACCCTCTCTGCAACGAGCTGAACAGTGTCAGAAAAACACTTTTTATGTAAATCTGCCTTTACTCAGTATTTGTACTGGTTTAAATCACCGGGTCTGTTCGTTGGGTAGAGGAAGAGACCTCCTGAACAATAAACACTGAAGCGATTCTGACTGGGAATTTAAGTTTCAGCTGGTTGCAATGTGTCATCCTCACCACTAGATGCCACTAAATCATACACACT
>NW_024681218.1:0-561 GCF_008729295.1 Plectropomus leopardus | reverse complement strand
GGAGTCCTCCATAAAGTTTCATTCATTCACTGGAAACACAAGACGCCAAGCTCCCAAACTCTGAATGTCCGCTCTGTGGGCCTCGTGCAAGAAACCACATACTGACAAAAATTTATATCATTTTTGCTCGTGTGCAGGATTTCTTCTTATTTATTGATTTTTGCATTTCACCAGTTTTTTCTATCTTTGGTCTTCCGTCTGAAAACTTCAAACAACAAAGAAAAATAAGTTTCACATTTGAGGAACATTTTTTAAAAAGCATGAATAATATTTAATTTAAATTTAGATAATGTTGCAGCATAATTATGATGACTGGATTATTAAATTCGAGGACTGAAGACATACACTGTACAGGGTTCATTGATCCCAATCACCTTGATTTAAGTAACCGTGTTTAGTAGTACTGTAGTACCGGACGAAAGTAAAACATCTGAGGAACCTTTAAGTTTCTTGAGTATTTTAATCTAATGCTACTTTCTTCTTCCACTCCACTAAATTTCAAAAAGAAATATTGTCCTTTTTACTCCACTAATAATATTGGATAAAGTCAAGATTTTTGCA
>NW_024681217.1:0-1853 GCF_008729295.1 Plectropomus leopardus | reverse complement strand
AGGTTTAGTCTAATATTTCACTAAGAGATATTGAACTTTCCATTACAATTAATGTCCTGCTTATAAAACTGTGAGCTCAGCCAAAGAATATTGGATATTGGGATTAAATACTGATATGTTTTTTTGAAAATGTCAAACAGTGCATTAATTTGGTGTTAGGTTAATTCTTTTCGTATTGAAAGACTAGCAAGGTTTTTGGTTTTTTTACCTTGACATGTTTCGACTGCTGTCTACCTGCAGTCTTTCTCAGAAGAGTCAAATGATGTTATGATGTGTCCTGTCAGCTGTTTTATACCTGTCAGAGCATCACGTGACTCCTCTGAGGAAGACCGTGGTCGAAACATGTCAAGGTAAAACTAGTCTTTCCATACAAAAGAATTAGCCTAATACGTTTCAGTGCAGACTGAATGAACCTTTTTTGACTTTTGTTTGGTGTTGTCTTTGCTCTCTCAGGCTTACATACAGACCAGTGCAACAGTACCAGATGCTGGTGAGACTGTGGCCATCATCTATGAAGAAAACGATGCTGCGTACTTGTATACTCCATTCATAAACGCAGATGAAAATCTGTGAGGCTGACTGCAGATGTCCCATCTGTGTGTCTGTCTGCTGCCCACTGTGCCAAAAAAGGAGAGATGTACTACCTAATTTTTTTCTCTTTAAGGGAAAAAATAAAAAAACAACATATTTGTCCTCTTACCTTTAGTGCTATTTATCAGTCCAGATTGTTTTGCTGTGAGTTGCAGAGAGTTGGAGATATTTGCCTTCTCTTAAATGTAATGGAACTAGATGGTACTCCTCCTGCGCAGTGATATGTTTCGTAGGTGTAATTTGACAGAGAGAATATAGTTACTACATGAAACTACTTAAATCTTGTGTAACCAGGTTGTGATTTTTGGAAAGAGACATTGCTGGTGACTTTTTCAAATGTATCTTTTTTGACGTTTGAGCACCACAAGCCATCTAGTTTCACTATATCTCCAACACTCAATCACACCAAAACAATCTAGACTGATAAATAGCACTACAGGTAAGAGGAAAATGTGTGCTTTAGATTTTGGGGTAAGCTGCCCCTTTAATGAAGTGAGACCTGGGTGTTCAATGTGGTAGCTATGAGCTTTGCACAAATATGGATTAGTGCTACAGAACAATGTTGAATGTGTTTTTTAACAGTTTCCCCCTCTCCTTCCTCCAACCACTTTTGGTTTGACTTACATGGTTTATGATAATGTATATATCAAATTAAAAATAACTTCCATTTAGCCCTGTGCTTTTTTTTAAGGTTAATGTACATTTCAGCTATTAAAAGAAAAAAAAGTTTACATACAGTAAACAGTTAAGTCATATGAGAAAGAGTTTGATTAAATTATCATCACTGGCAGTGTTTACCTTTTCTTCTTTAGTAGCAGGAACAAAGAAATGAGTAAACACAGTGGTCACCGCCTGTCAGTAGATACAGCATCAGAGTCAGAGGTTGCATGGGCTCTCTGTCCACTACATGGTTGTAGAGGTGGTGGTTTCATCTAGGCTGCAGGAGATTTGACACTAAATAGACATATCAGCTTTAACCAAAGACCCCCTCACTTTAACCCATTGAAACCTGGGTCAACATCAAAGTCAAAGTCAGCTTTATTGTCAATTCTGCAGTATGTACAAGACAAACAGAGGATTGAAATTGTGTACTCTCAACTCTCTGTGACAGAGAGTAGACATAAATATATATATATTTAAAAAGAGATAAATAAAAACTGTACAATACAAACAATGACACATTAAAAATAGTTATAGTAGTGCAAATGTATATGGTAGTGCAATTAGAAAGAAAGAATTTAGCTTATCGGCTGGTGGTGATT
>NW_024681216.1:0-829 GCF_008729295.1 Plectropomus leopardus | reverse complement strand
TGACCATCCCAAGGCACACCTGTGTAACAATTACGCTCTTTAATCAGTATCTTTATAAGTCATATTTGTCAGATTAATGGATAAGCACTTAATAACATGGATTTTGACAAATTTTTTACCAAAATCTAAGAGAAATATACACTTTGCATAGAAAAACTCATAAGAAATGCAAAACACAAAAGTGTTTTGTTTATAATTTTGTCTTGTTTAATATAAAATACATTCCCTCTCTATTTAAAATGAGCACAGCTGTACTGGATTGTATTCATGAGCCTTGTAGTTTGACCTTTAACTGTGACTCTTGTTCCATTTGTTTCCTACCACCATGGATAATGTCCTGCAGCAACTCGCTGCCTCTGTGAGCAAATGAAAAAGTGACATTTCACAGCATCGCTGCCATGTTGCCATGCAGGGAGCGCGAGGTCACACCACATGCCCGAGGCGAGACCGAAGCAGACCTCTAGACAGGAAGGAGAGACCGTCCACACAGATGGAGTAGCAACAATCATGTAGATATACGGCATATGACAACATCTGCATAGTAATTTAATCACAAGTACAAGAGGTGGCGGGTAATAATAGCTGGTCAGACTCATGGATAATGATTCTCAGTAGTGTGGTGTAATTTTAAATATAGTGCATTAAATAGTTTAGTGTCCACATACCAAGTCATGTTCTCTATTATCATTATAAAGCTACAGCTCAAGGCACCAAAGATTAAAGGCTTTTTAAGACTCTTTTTTAATGCCAATTGGAATTAAAAGTAAGACCAATTTTATAACAACTAAAACTGACAAACAATTCCTTAAATGCAATTTTGCCATAATAT
>NW_024681215.1:0-205 GCF_008729295.1 Plectropomus leopardus | reverse complement strand
TTAATGCCATGGTGGCGATGCAGCTTGTTAGCACAGTGACACGTCAACTTGGAAATTTTAAACGCAGTCGTGCTGAGGATAGGTCAGTTAGAACACAAGTGTGATTTAATGTCACCCTTAGCAATAAAAAATTAAACAAAAAAAATTTTTTTTTTAAATTTCTACCTTTTAATGTATTTATTATTCTTAAAGTATACCCTTTATT
>NW_024681214.1:0-840 GCF_008729295.1 Plectropomus leopardus | reverse complement strand
GGTGCTACCTTAACCACAATGACTAAACAACCTTATTTGATCTATTTGCACATATAAAAGCTCCCTCTGTGTTTGGCACGAACCCGAGGCGGCTAAGAGACAAGCTAGCATGCTAACGGTATCCTGTCACATTAAGCATCACGTTAACGTTAGCACATGCTTTACATTAGTGTAAGGAGGTGTTTTTAACACGGTTTAGCAGTGTTACACACAAGGGAGCATGTTTCCTCTCTCAACAGCAGGTCAGGTGAGACTTGTTGATCCCACTTGACAAATTGACTGCTGTGTGAATGCAGCCTGTGTGGTGTTAGTGTCTGTAGGTCAGAGGTTTGACACTTCATTTTTTCATTAAGCTGAATTTCCCACATTTATGTGGATCATTGTGGAGACGCGTCTGTTCAAATTCTTTGGTATTTGTAGAGTTAAAACTTCCCTAAATGCCTGTTTAACTCACTACAGTGAAAATACAGGTCCACGATATAACACATAACACTGCAGTATGTATACATCTCATGGTAGCTACAGCCTTTTACATGAATGTCAAATTATTTAGTCACCTATTTGTCCTATTTTTCTTAACAAACCAGCTCTATTGCAACCTTTTTATTTTTATTACATTGTATAAAGAAGGTACTTGTTTTTAAAAAGCTAGTGTCTCTGCTAATGATTCAACATGTTTTCTCAAATTCAGTCTACTTAAAAAATTTAAGGCAGCCTGGACTCTTGGTTTTTAAAAGTTAAAACAAATAGTTTGTTTTTACAGTGTAGTGATGCACAATAATATCTGCATGTCATGGGTATAGGCAGATATTGGCTTCAGTATCAGCCAACATGCTGATA
>NW_024681213.1:0-591 GCF_008729295.1 Plectropomus leopardus | reverse complement strand
AGTTGTTTTTTATTGAGGCTTCGCTCTGTTTCCTGCGCAGATTGTGGTGTGAAAAGTGCTTGTCCTATGTGAGTGATGGCTGTGTTTCCAGTAGCTTCTTCGGCGTCAGATATGCTTTGTTTGTTTGTTTGTGTTTTGTAGCGACCCGTCTCTGTGTTTCCGGTGAGCTCGGAGCCGTGAAACAGTTACAAAACCAACATCGTTTTAAGTTTTTACACCTGAATGTCTGAATTATTCCTCTGTGGAGCTGAAACAGCAAATTTAATCCCCACAAATTTACTTCTGTGCATGTTTGGCGGTTTCAGGTTTCCATTGGATGAGTGTTTTCTTCGCCATGTGTCGTTTCTGACGGATATTAACGTGCGTCTGTCTGCAGATAGGAGATGACGCTCAGGTGCTGAAGACGGCAGGATCATTCTCTCCGGATGGATCGATGACCGACGGACGCAGAGATGTGACGACACACTCATAGAGACGGAGACGGACGGCGTCTTGTCAGCAGGTATTATTTACGGACCGGGAGTCGATAACGCCTCATTAGGAAGAACAACACGAGGAGGCGTCGTAATGACACTCTGTGGCGCCGTGAGA
>NW_024681212.1:0-740 GCF_008729295.1 Plectropomus leopardus | reverse complement strand
TGATATCAGTGGCGTTTTAATAATCCGTGCTTCATGTTTTTATGGTTGTTAATGTTGCGTATGAGTGGATGAATGCATAGTGTTAAAGCCAGTGGCTTGCAAACTGTTAAAATGACAAAATAAAAGTGCAATGTAAAATTTTAAAGGATTTTTCAATAAAAAGGGATCGCCAGAAGGTCATTTTTACCTTGACTACAGTGGATGTGTAATGCAAAAATAATTAAATCATAGCCTCAGATGTATTGTCAGTGGTACATGATGCTCATTTCATCTTGGTTTTAGACCAGCAACTTTGTGACGGAGAAAATGTCCACTAAGTTTTAGAGTTGGGTTTTGTGTGGCGGGTTAGTTTGCTGGTCAAGTAATCAATGACAATGGGAGCTTTTATTTTAATGAACCTGACAGTTCCTTCCTAATTAGACGGAGAAACCTGGGAGAGGTCCAGCATCCAGTTCCTGTTGAACCGGTTCCTGTTGATCATCATAACAATACTGCTGCAGTGCTGCTGTCGCGGTCTGTCAACCACGCTGCTTTTTATAGATTTGGTTTTCTTATTTGTTTTAAATTTTTAAAAAAGCATAATACAGATTTAGTATACATAGTATATTATACTAATAGAACAATAACAAAAGAGCCATCGGTATATCACAGAGGACAAAAATATTAGTAATAATTGAATTTGAATTTTAACATTTAAAAAAAAATCTATGTATATGTTTATATATATTTTATATTTTCAT
>NW_024681211.1:0-367 GCF_008729295.1 Plectropomus leopardus | reverse complement strand
TCAAGGAATTCTGATCAGTCCACAGTCTTTGCTTTACCTTATGTCCAGTTCTGGATGATTGATTCTTCTCAGACCAAAGCAATGCAGCAAATGCATATGAAAGCACATCCTCTTTTAGACGCGCTTAAACTTGTCACAGGGGCAGCTGGACGCCATTGTGTGGTGGGCCTAATTGTGCTGATTAATATAATCATATGATAAAAGACAGCGTTTCCCACAGAATTAGAATCTATGAGTGGTGGTATTATTCTGTTTTCCCTCTCTTAATTTGGAGATTTTTGCAGGTGTTCGAGCACAGCACAGGCTCAGCAGCACTTTTAAACTTTTGAACTTTCACTGTGCTTGAGCTGCTCAGTCTGTGCCCAAA
>NW_024681210.1:0-734 GCF_008729295.1 Plectropomus leopardus | reverse complement strand
TGTGCAGAGGAGTATTTACTATGTTTTGGCACCACTTTCAGCTTGTAAATGTGTTCAGTCCATCTGCTGCAAAAGATCAGGGGGAACATTTGTTTTTATTTGCTCCTAAAAGCAGCCTAGATAACCGCTTACGTAAGAGATGATCCTTGAAATAAACACAGTTTATTCCCAGCTTGTGCCAAACTTTAATAAGTGCAGGACTGTTGGCATGCACACTTATACACGCACATTTGTTTCTCTATACTTGTGAGGGCTTTAACATTAACATAAACCTAATTCTAATTTTAACTCAAACACTCAGATAGCTTCGTCCTGCTGCTGCCATCTTGTGGCTGTTAAAAAAAGTCAAGGTGATTCAGGACTAAAGCGTTTCCTGCAGAGCACAAAGCGTCAGTAAAAAGAGGTTTTGGTAGATTAACTCATTAAAGAGTCACCGTCATGCTGGCTGATGATTTAACCAACAAACACAATCTTTATCAAATTAAAAGCACTTAAAATTCAAAGATCTGGATGATTTCAGAGCTAAAATTCATCTACAGCCGAATAATATGCAAAAGTTGTTTCAAATGTAAAAGGTTTATGTGATTAGAGAGGATTATGTATGTTCAAGAAACAGTTATTGAGGACTAATAAAAAACATTACTGTATTACAGTCAAAGGTATTAATTTATGGAACAGCTGTAGTGTTGAAAATAAAATTAAAACATGTAGAACATTAAACAAATTTAAACTTA
>NW_024681209.1:0-517 GCF_008729295.1 Plectropomus leopardus | reverse complement strand
GGACTGTAATTTATTTATCAGAGTAGGCAGTGGCTGGGCCCCAGGGCGTTTAAGACAATTTTACATAGTGGCCGAAAGTGGAATTACACTGTCTGTCATCAGATAATGCCATGAGGAAAGAAAAACTTTTCCCATTGACCTACACTGGGAAAGAGACGTCTGTAAATCAGTGGATACATTTTTTTGGTCATCAAAACTCCAGTGAAATGACTGGCTTCACTATCAGTGTTTAATCTATTTGGTCCAATGACATCTGAAACGTCTAGAAGAGCTGCAAGATCAAATCATTTGATCCCCACTCAAGTTAGCGGGGTGCTAAACTGGCCGCTAACTCAATGCTCAGTCGGTTTAAGTTAGCCGCTTTGGTTCTGTCTGCCACCGTGCACATACTCTGTGGGCAACCATAATGCAAAAGATTTGGGTATTATAATAAATAACATGATTTAATGTTGGGTTAGAGAGCTTTACTATTATTATTGTTATTATTATTATTGTAGTAGTAGTAGTAGTAGTAGTA
>NW_024681208.1:0-617 GCF_008729295.1 Plectropomus leopardus | reverse complement strand
CGTCAGATCAAGAAGACATTACTGGTGCCTCAGTCCTGTTGCTGAGGAATCCAAACGCAGCTCGATGGAATAGTGAACGTAATGCCCCATTATCTCATGCAGGAAAGACATTAACCAAACCATAATGGCCAGTTTAGCTTCCTGTTGACTCACTTGGTGTCGAGCATGGCTTACTTCTTCATGTCAAACACAAAACTTCATGCAAGTAAACCAAGATGAAATTTTTTGCAATTAACTCTGTGTCCATATGGGAAGAAGTCAACCGCAGTTTAGTATACAGACATTATGAAATTAAATTGTTTATGCGTGTATTGCACGGATGTTTTGGCCGTGCTGCTTCCCAGCATGAAAACCGGCGTCAGACCTGATCTTAAAAACATGGAAACATGGAGATTCGATGAAGCATTAAACCGAATGTAGGCTGGCCTGTAGGGTAAAATGTCCACATTGTCCCCACTGCTCACAAAAACACAAAATTTACACACCTGCACTAATACACACGAGAGATTAAGACCAGTGCAAGACCCTCACTTCATCCCAACTTTATATGTAAACATAGAAACACACACATAGTGGAGACACACGAGTTAAAGGTCACACACACACACACACACACA
>NW_024681207.1:0-434 GCF_008729295.1 Plectropomus leopardus | reverse complement strand
CGCTTTAGATTACAGCCTCCACAGTGTGAATATTAAGTACATATTGGGTATCAATGAAATCCTGGGTACTTATACTGAGACGAATATGGAAATACAAGGAAGATTTTTAGGTATAATAAGTTGTGTTTAAGAGAGACTATATATATCACACAAAGTATTTTGCAACTAGTATTTAATAACTATGGGCCACTGTAATATTTTTACTACAAGCATAGATTGCAAAAATAATAGATGTGGCTGCCGTAACGTCACTCATTGGTTTGTGGACTGCCATTTTTAAACCTGCAGTCTGGTATTTGGCTGTTGCCGTCTTGTTTTTGGGGAGTTAGAAGTGGACATGTTTAGGCAAACGGTGAGGGGTGGATCTGACTGAGAGGCTGCGGACAATCTCAGCACAATAAATAGTTTGGCGGAAACTCAATGCAAGCCAGGTG
>NW_024681206.1:0-1022 GCF_008729295.1 Plectropomus leopardus | reverse complement strand
GTTTAAAGTTTGACACCACTAATTAAAAATGTTCACATTGGAAATGCTGTGACTGAAAATGCCAAACAAAAGAGGAATGACAGAAAACAACTAAACAAACTCTAACTTTGAGGTGTTTTATTTCTGAATGGATAGAGTATTTAGATTGTTCACGAAAGTCAAAGTAGAAATGCAGTATTTTACTTCAACCCAAGCATCACAGTTCCAGCCTGGTGCGACCATCCTTATAACATGAGCTCAGCATTTTGTTTTGCTCTGCGAATCATTCTGTACTTGCTGCTGCCATGAACACTTTCCAGAAATTAAAATCCAGTAGGGCCAACTGGCTACACTGGTGAAGAAGATGATCAGGGTCTCCCACAAATTAATTTATTTGTGGCAGGTCGCCACTCGGGTAGAGACATCACAACAGAACATCAGGCGCAATGACAGTAAACTCATTAACTTTCACAAAAACCAGTCCCAACGTGTGGGTGTTTTGCTTTACCACTTTTCCAACAAAATTAGGTTATAGGCAACTTTGCCATTGCAAGTAGACCAGAGCTGTGTACACAGCGGTGACAGACAAGTTTGTGTGTGTGTGTGTTGGGAGGGGGTTGGGGGGGGGGGGGGTCTGGTGTGTCATGTTCGATGTCACGTAGAGAGCAGCATAGATGAAGGCTAGTGAAAACTTTGTGGTGGTTACAGTACACACTACTTTGGAAAAATGTTTGAGTGTTGCTTAAGTGGACACAGACAATAATTAGTGGCGGCCTGTCATTGCATCCTGCCAATTAAGGGTCTTGTCGCATTTGCCCAAGTGTCCTGTTCTTAGCGATACAGATTGGAGGCGGAGTCATTAAATAACAGTGACTTCTGCAGTGTAAATTGACACAGGAGTGGATACCGATTGTTATCTTTCCCACTACATTAAAAAGCCAGATTTTAGCAGGTGATTGCAGGTGTTTTTGTGCGGTGGAAACAGGGCTTTTGTATCTCTGTGTATGTGTGCCTTCATTCACATGAGTGGCAAAATACGACTT
>NW_024681205.1:0-562 GCF_008729295.1 Plectropomus leopardus | reverse complement strand
AACTAAAAATAGAAAGGTCCATTTCTCTTTTTTGCCTGACTTCCTCCACACTGTCTCATTTCATCTCTGAGTGTACTGCTAAGATAAGAGGCAGGCACAATGAGTTAGAGTGAGGAGTCAACACGTTTGCATGTTTGCATCGTACATTTCTGCAAAAAATGAGATGTGTTACATTACAAAGTTTCATATGAAGCGGTTATGTTGAAACTTTACATTTCAATTTTATATTGTGCAAACACCCTGGTTAATGTTTGGCTGGATTTAAGTGCAAAAACTACTTAGTGAGGGTTAGCAAAGGTTATGTTTTTGTGTAAAAAACTTTTGCGGCAACAAATTCAACCTGAAATTTCTTTTAGTGTTACTAAAAAATATTCGCTTCTGTTGCAGCAAACATGACTGGAAATGTCCCAACGTGTCATTAAATGTATTTGCTTTTTAAACACCAAACGTGGCTGAAAATACCCAAGTGTTTTGTCAAAAAGACCCACTTTTGTTGATTGTTGGTCTCGAGCACAGGCCTGCTGCTGTTTACAGTTTGGAAGTGGTCTCGCCACTAGATGTC
>NW_024681204.1:0-725 GCF_008729295.1 Plectropomus leopardus | reverse complement strand
GCAAGGAGAAAAAATGTATCAAATCACTGTTTTCATGTGTTGCCTTCGTTTCTGGGCAATTATTTAGTCAACGCTTTTCTCTGCCATCCATCCATCTATCCATCCATCCATCCATCCATCCAGGGCGCTGTTGCATGCTGCACGCATCATCGCTCCTCACCATGTGTGTTTGACGTCAGTAACTTAGGAGGGGCTCCTCCGTGAAGCTGGTTGCTGTTTGTGGTGCTGAAACAACGCCTGTATTGTGTTGCCATTTAGCGATTTTCTCATTTAAAAATATTGCCTCTGCGGTTCTCCGGTGCGTTTCTCCTCCAACATGCCTCTTTAGTCCGAGTCTCGTCCGAGCAGCTCGCACCTGGGTCGGCGTTAATCATGCTGTTTTAGCGGAGGTGTGCGATGGATTAGTAGTACTGTGTTAGGCAGGAGCGGTATGGATTCACCGTGGTGTCCCATCCTCTTCGCTGCATTGGCTGTCAGCCTTTGCTCCTCACCTGCCCTCGCTGACAGGAAATTTGGTGAGCAATTGTCTTGCATTTTGTTTTATGGTTATTTACCAAAAACACCTTGTTTACTAAGTGTTTATCCCCTTTTAGCGCCATTTAGACTGTCCGTGGTACTAAATACACCTGACTGGGTGGTTTACACAAATATTGCAAAAGTATTTTTTTTTTTTTTATATAGTTTATCGTGATAGTATTTGCAAGTGCATATCATCGTTTTGCATT
>NW_024681203.1:0-404 GCF_008729295.1 Plectropomus leopardus | reverse complement strand
GGGGAAAAAGGTGCATGGAAATTTCAAGAATTCTGTAACATAATTTTTAAGTATGTAATAATAAATAATTTATCGTAATATAATACTTATACTTACTTATACTGATAAACAACCATTAGAAATACAGATTTTCCACAGTTTTTTCTTTTTCCCCGAGACATTTTCTTTCTTTTTTAAAAACTAACTTCATCTATCACTGTCTTGCAGTTTGTGGAACATTTCTTAGTTGCTTTTTTTCTCATGTTTTTGAAAAAAATTGCTCAGAGTTCAAAGGTTTAAATACTCACGACAGGCATCTCAAAGAAGCACAAGAAAAGTGATGTTGCTTGAGGTTTCAAAGGGTTAAACTGGCAAATATAGGATCAATCTGTGCTAACTGTGTTTTATGTCTTTAATTTTTTTTT
>NW_024681202.1:0-392 GCF_008729295.1 Plectropomus leopardus | reverse complement strand
GCAGAATTTCTGTAGAAAAACAAAACGGTTGATTTACAACTAATATACTTTTTTTGTAACAGTTAAAACCTTAAGAAAGATGTTTGAGAATATGTTTATTGTGTGGCTGAACAATGCCCTTCACAAAAATACTAAAGCCCATTTCTCACCCTACAAAAAAAAAACACAGACGCCTGCTAACATCTGGCTTTTGTGTGTAATGGAAAAGGTAACAATTAGCATTCACAACCAGGTCAAATGACTGCAGCAGTCAGAGTAATTTGTCAGCTCTTGCTCTGATCAGCAGAGAAATACAACACCCAGGTGAATGCAGTAATTTTAGCCCCTTAACTGCTGAGATTCAGTGACTCACCACCACCACAAAATACTGTCCGTCTGCGCCCAAGCAGCAC
>NW_024681201.1:0-272 GCF_008729295.1 Plectropomus leopardus | reverse complement strand
CTGACCTTTCATAAAAAGTGAGGTTTGCCAGTCATAGTTATGACTTGGATATTGACATGAACAAGTTGGAAACTTAATGTTAACTCTGATATGACAGTTTGCTACTACACATACTATGCAGGAAATATCTCGAGGGGAAAAACATTTTGTAATTTTGAGCATTAAACTTAATTCTTGTCATATGAAATGATAGTTTGAACAAAAAAATAATGTAAACAAATCAAATTTGTGTGGTAAACATGAAGCTAGTAGCAGACCTTTAGCTTAGCTTA
>NW_024681200.1:0-608 GCF_008729295.1 Plectropomus leopardus | reverse complement strand
CCTGGACACAGCCCTGGTTTAGACTACTAAAACACTGTTTTGGCTAATTTGAGTCAGTGCCTCCTATTTTAGTCTCGAGGCATTGTTGACTTTTTAAAAACTTCAAACCAAAACAACAACCTAACTTCAATCAAGGAAAGCTAAACTAAAACTTGTTAAATGCAGAGGATGCAAACCATCATCAGATGTGTTTAATTTAACTCTTTTCTTATTATGTAGATAAAAAAAACTCCAGGCAGCATAACTTTTTCCCCCACAAAACAAATGTGCAACTTTAAATTACTTATATATGAACATGTTTATTTAGGAGGCAGGGTTGGTGCATGTTGTTGTGCCAAGCAGTAGAGTAACCCCTAATATAATGGAAATCCATTCAGCATTTCATGATTCTCTCCAACACGTCACAGCATGTTCGTTGCTGCACACAAAATATAACCTCATAACAATTCAAAACAGCACCACAAACCAACAACAGGCTCTGCAAAACACAATGTACTACTCCTGTAGCAAGTACAGTCGAACCTAGTCTAAACAGAAACAATTACTTTATAGACGAATGAATGTGATTACAAGCTGCCCTGCGAGACTCACCAAGCAATTACAAATCA
>NW_024681199.1:0-293 GCF_008729295.1 Plectropomus leopardus | reverse complement strand
CCTGGACACAGCCCTGGTTTAGACTACTAAAACACTGTTTTGGCTAACTTGAGTCAGTGCCTCCTATTTTAGTCTCGAGGCATTATTGACTTTTTAAAAACTTCAAACCAAAACAACAATCTAACTTCAATCAAGAAAAGCTAAACTAAAACTTGTTAAATGCAGAGGATGCAAACCATCATCAGATATGTTTAATTTAACTCTTTTCTTATTATGTAGATAAAAAAAACTCCAGGCAGCATAACTTTTTTCCCCCACAAAACAAATGTGCAACTTTAAATTACTTATATATG
>NW_024681198.1:0-305 GCF_008729295.1 Plectropomus leopardus | reverse complement strand
TAAGCTAAGCTAAAGGTCTGCTACTAGCTTCATGTTTACCACACAAACATGCCGGTGGTAACTGCCATTTCAACTGTCAGGATATTTGTTTACATTATTTTTTTTGTTCAAACTATCATTTCATATGACAAGAATTAAGTTTAATGCTCAAAATTACAAAATGTTTTTCCCCTCGAGATATTTCCTGTATAGTATGTGTAGTAGCAAACTGTCATATCAGAGTTAACATTAAGTTTCCAACTTGTTCATGTCAATATTCAAGTCATAACTATGACTGGCAAACCTCACTTTTTATGAAAGGTCAG
>NW_024681197.1:0-465 GCF_008729295.1 Plectropomus leopardus | reverse complement strand
GCGTTTTCAGCAGTCAGAAACCACTTTGGTGGACATGGCCAGTAAAGCTTCAGTTAGATGGTCTAGCAGCTTTAGTAATGTGACGTATTTCAGAATGATTTGAACTAGGAAAATTATTTTTCAAGTACATTTTGCCACTAATATTTCTGTGTTTTTACTTCAGAAATATTTTAAATGCAGGAATTTTAGTAATAATAATTTTTACAGCACTCCTTTTAATTTTACACCTTGAAACCCAGAGTAAGATCCCTTTTATTATGCTGCTTTTAGATGCCTTTTACAAGTACTTCAACCTTTGAACCCTGATTCAAAAACTTGATTAGAAATATTCCACAAATTAATAGATTTAGAAAATTATCTTTGAAAAGCTAGGGAAAATATTTCTAGGGGGAAAAAACAGCTATTTAAAATAATGTGGCAAAATTATTCTGTATATTTTTGGCACATTTTAATTTTTTTCAGGAC
>NW_024681196.1:0-869 GCF_008729295.1 Plectropomus leopardus | reverse complement strand
AAGCAGCAACAGGTAATTTGTGCAGTAATTTTAAGATGCTGTTTGTTTTCACCCCCAAAGTTTAAATAAAATGGTCAAACTGGGAAGTTACATGAAAAAACTTATATTTGGCATCCTGTGCACTGTCCCTGCATCTTTACAATAAGGCTGGTTAGTAAACATGAATAATGTCAACAGAAGCAAAAGGGAAAAACTGTAGAAAGTATGTTATAAAAGCACTGGATTTCACTTGATTTTTTTCCTTCAGCTGATTATAAAATGCAATTATGTAATTGTTATGCAAGGCTCTCCTGATACACTTATGTCACACTAAAATGTCATGCGTTGGATAAAGGTTTAGGGTGTGTATGTTTTATAGCTATGTGGGCGCTAACTGTACAAATTAAGCCTAAAACCATATGCATGACATGTGTTCACCTATGAAATGAACCGTTTTTTCCTCCAGACAAGAGGGTGGAGAACTGGCCAATGATGTCATCTCCCGTCCCCACTTTGGCCATCAGCTGCCTGTACCTGCTCTTCCTGTGGGCGGGGCCTAGATACATGCAGGACCGCCAGCCCTATGTACTCAGGAAGACCCTCATAGTCTACAACTTCAGCATGGTGGTACTCAACTTCTACATCGCCAAAGAGGTAAACACATGGATATAACTTCAAGGATTACAGTAGTAATACATACATACTTACTACATACATACTTTGCAGGCAATGACGTGGAAACTACGTAATAAGATCCTAATAAGTTCAGCCAATACCAGTGTTACCGAATGATTTCCCCTCATGCCACATGCAAGAAACAAGATGATTCAATCTTGGCTTTACACTTAAATTTGAATATTAAATGCAGAGACATTTTACACATTACCATT
>NW_024681195.1:0-1461 GCF_008729295.1 Plectropomus leopardus | reverse complement strand
AGGTGAACAATAATGTTTATAAAAGTAAAACAAGCAGAGTTGAGCCAGAAGAAACTGAATTTGGTGACTTTCTGCACAAATTTTCTGGACTTTCTGGACAATATTGGAGGTGCGTTGATCCCTGGAGCAGGTGGGAGGCCTTGAATCTTCTTCAGCTACTCCTCGGACCTACTAGGATGCAACTGAGGACTTCACTGCCATGCTTCGGCCTTTAAGATAAGTCCTCTACTCCTCTCTCTCTCTCTCTCTCTCACACACACACACACACACACACACACACACACACACTGAGGTGAATTACACTGAGCTGTGATGGTTTCTAAGGTTTCTAAATGTGAGTTTTAGTTCTCTTAAATTGATGACTGGTTTGTGTGTGTGAGACCTGGTATTACAGTGTGAGCTATTACATTTGATTTGATTATTTGGGGGATTCAGCATATCAACATTTAATTAATAACCATATAGTGCAATTTTTCTTCTGTGCAATATTTTAACACTTGCAGGGCAATAACATTTATAGGCCATATTTCTATATTTTTGCAGTAAATGTTTCAGTTATCAAAGATGTACATACAGTATCTGTACATACAATATAAGTTAAAGGTATATATAGTGTATATGGATTTATAGTTTTTTTTAATCTGATTTGTATTTTGTTATATGCTGTCCTTGTTTGCACTCAAATCACTCATGCATTTTTCTGTTTCTGACTCATGAACTTTGCTGTAAGGTGAATTTCCCTGGTGTGGGATTAATTTAGTCTTGTCTTGTCTCATGAAAATAAATTGCTGGTGAGACAGTCAGTAGCTCATCTGATAGAGCAGGTGCCCTATGTGCCAAAGCTGTGTCCTTGCCGCAGGTTTGATTCCAACCTGTGGCCCTTTGCTGCATGTCACCTCCTCTCTCTTCCTCCTGGAAAATCAACTGATGATTTTTTTTTTTTCTCTTGTACATTTTGTAGCAAGAATAGCTATCCAAGCTATGTCTACAATTGGTTAACATTTAACTGTTTTTCTTTTAAATTGACGGAGTAGGATTTTGATTATTCACCTGTCTGGCATCCAACTTTATATCAGAATAATCACCAACTATTTTTAATCGGTTAATCATTTTAGTCATTTTTTCAAGCAGAAATGTCACAAACATTTGTTAGTTGCAGGTTCTCAATTGTGAGAATTAGCTGCTTCTTTGTCATTTATGACTGTAAATAAACGGTATTTGGGTTTTGGACTGTTGGTTGGACAAAAGCAATGTGAGGATGTCACTTAAGACTCTGGGAAATTATGATTTTATTTTATTTTTTTACATAATTAATAGACTAAATGATTAACTGTGAAAATAATTGTTAGTTGCAGTCCTACATTATGATTGCTCTTGGTTTAAATGCCAACAAACACAACAGGCAAACAGCCACTGTAATCAGAATAAACAGGACATTTGGTGACTTTCACAATAAAAGTA
>NW_024681194.1:0-771 GCF_008729295.1 Plectropomus leopardus | reverse complement strand
TAAGTTATATTTAAATATTCAAGTCCTGTTCTGGATTCATTATGTTTTAAAATGAATATTTCCTGAAGAAAAGAATCGATGCGGAGGATCGACGGTCCTCAGAATGTTCGGTCTCTAAATTTTGCCTCAAAGTCCTGGAAAAATCCTGGAAAAGTCCTGGAAGTGTACTGGTAAAATTTGGCGTACTCGTGTCTATTCACATCCAAAAACTTTCGCAAAGTTCCAGTTTGGAGATTTAACATTGGTGTGTCTGGGAGAGAATGTTCAGCCTTGAAAAAAAAATCACCTTTTTTCATGTAAAATTTTCACTCCACCTTTAAAATACTCCACATCGTGTCAGTATTCAGACTTTTTCAGATTTCAGATATCTTTGATTTAACTGAGTGAGGGACTCCAGCCGAAACAGACGCATTTAAAACGCTCTTCTGTGTTTTTTCTGGATATTATTCGATATTTTAACCACATTCACACTAACGAGGCTCTTTTACAGACTTCAGTAACTCTGATTTCTTCACCGACTTCTAACAAGTTTGAGCTTTTCGGTGTCGACTCGGCTTTCAGCAGGCGTTCAGATACTCCACATGAAGAGTTTTATTCAACATTTTACTGACATTCACACTAATTAAACTCATTCCAACTTTCTCAGATATTCACATTACTTCACCATCGTCTGACAGATTCAAGCAAACAAACCTTTACAGTGAATTATTGATTGTTTTTTTTGTTATTATTTTACAGTGATCATTATTAATTAGTGATCAGCTGATCCAT
>NW_024681193.1:0-838 GCF_008729295.1 Plectropomus leopardus | reverse complement strand
ACAGTAGATGTCGGTCGGCATGCCCTCATTTCAGAGAAGCAGGCATGAGTTTTAGCCACATAAAAGTCTCATCTAAAAGTAATCAATACCAGTTTAAGTATCTATTTTGAGAGCATTTTAACCACTCTACCTTGATGCAGACAGTCATTTCTGACCGTTAATAAGCCATTAACAGCTTTAGTTTCCCCTTAATGCTTTCGTCAAAGCCACCAGACTCTACTGCTGTCCGGGTCAGTTAATAGTTTTTATTTTTTAATAATTTTGATGAATCCACAATAACCCTTTCAAACACCAGAGTCACGCCGTAAAACAAACAAAAAAAACAATAGAGGCAATTGGAGATCAGCAGCTCCTGTGTTCAGCGTGCTATAAAGGCCCCGTCAGACATTAAGGTAAAGCACTGAAAATATTATAAATATAGCGTACACTCAAAGTGATATTGATTTTTTATTTAGGTGGCTAAAATACGTTTTATTTGCTGACCACTCCACAGCAGTACATTGCTTAGCTTCCATGTCAGACTACAGCCTGCCTCTCCAAACTGGGGGCATGCTAACCAATATCTACATTATGTATGTACTGTATATAGACAATAAGGAAATGATGTACTGTATCGATATTTTGCGTGTTATGTAGCCCTTTTTTCTTGAAGTTATGTAGCTGACTGTTGACAGCTGACTAATGATCAGTTGCTGATATGGTTGGTTCAGGCCACTGAGTTCATTCATGTGACTGACACAAAAATGTCAGGCCTCAGGTGGTAAAGGTCTCAAAGGGGTTAATCATTTAACAGAGGGCTGTTTGAATAAATTGCAGGGTAAATTCAAAGCCATAGTGG
>NW_024681192.1:0-498 GCF_008729295.1 Plectropomus leopardus | reverse complement strand
ACATAAACAAACTGACAAAACCAGAAACAACACATATCTACACATCAAAGGGAAGCTGATTAGTAAGTTGTCATCTTTGTCAGATAATGTAGGCCATATCACAGACTTTTACTAAAAGTTAAATAGAAATGCATTCAGTAGTATTCTAAGCCAGTAACTAATGGCCAAACAAACATAATGGGCACCTAATAAATGACAGTGAATGCAGGTTTTTACCTTACATGAGATTATGGCATGAGGAGAGTCTGGTTTTGAAAAATACATTGTGACAGTTGCTCGGCTCTTTTACACACAAAGTACATTAAATACTGGATTTAATCAGCACAAAGGAGTGTTAAAATTCCAGTCAGTGCTCCTCTGTATCCTTGTTGCAACAATCTAATCAGAAATCAAGAGCAGAAATAGAAGTGCAGGTATAGGCATGGTGTCATATTAAAAATCTCAGGCCTCGGGCCAGTAAATCATACCTAATGGTTTTAAGTTACAGGAACTGCGGCA
>NW_024681191.1:0-265 GCF_008729295.1 Plectropomus leopardus | reverse complement strand
CCTGCTGTTACGTTTACCTCCCACATTTTTTCCATTGCCTTTCCACTGGTTTCTCTCATATTTTTCTCTCATAAGTTTCCTCTCTCTTTGTCTCTCCTTCTCCTCATTAATCCTAATGACATCAATTTCCCTACAGCTAAGCTGCAGTTAAACTAAGATTACAGAGAGAGAGAGAGGGTTTACATTTCCAGAGAACCAAATCCATCAAAGTTGCAGCATGCTGTGATGCCTGGCAACCAAACCAAGTTTCTCTTCTCTTGCCCTC
>NW_024681190.1:0-365 GCF_008729295.1 Plectropomus leopardus | reverse complement strand
AACGTTTAACGGTTTGATAAGCAACAAGAAAAAACTTTTAGCTTCATATGCGCCTCACAGGAAAAGAAGGGAAGGTTTGTTTGTTTTTTGTATCATACTGTGTTGAATTTCCATGATATTAGGAAAAAAACCTGGGGAAAAAAAAGAAAAAAAAGTAGACTGCCCATTGCTGTGATGGCGCAAATTTTGAAGACCAACTTGTCTGAAAAATGTCCCACTGGACCAAAAGCCCATTTTTCCAACAGCATGTTTTCCATAAAACAAACGCCCACTGCTCCAAAGTTCTATTTCTTTGAAAGGACAACCTGATCGCCAACAAAAATGTCCACATTGTAAAACCGCAGATATTTTACTTTTATACATTA
>NW_024681189.1:0-763 GCF_008729295.1 Plectropomus leopardus | reverse complement strand
TCTTGTCAAAGTGCTCTGATGTCGAGCTGCTATGAAAAAATGAGTAGTGGTTCTAAATGCAGCATAGAGGTGAAACTTTATCCTCAGTTCTGGCACAGCGCTGCTACTGTAGCATTCCCATCCTGGTGTCACTCTCTCCCAATTCACGGACTCAGTTACCTGCAGCACAAACGCACAGAACAAAGCCAGTCATGAGAACCTTCAGAGATGGGACCAAGTCATTGTTTTGCAAGTCACAAGAAAGTCTCAAGTCTTTGCATTTCAGTCCAGAGTTTTACACTTTACAAGTCCAGATGCACTCTTCATCAAATGTAATGCCATTTTAGGGGCGATCTAAAGGCAGAGCATGCGCCCCATATGCTGAGGCCTTTGCAGCGGGTTTGATTCCAACCTGTGGCCCTTCGCTGCGCGTCATTTCCCCCCTCTCTGTCCCACATTTCCTGTCCATCTACAGCCGTCCTTTCAATAAAGGCAAAAATCCCCCTTAAATAATCTTAGTTAATGTAATGCCATTTTAACAGAGCAGTAGTATAGTGATTTTTTTTTTAAAATAAAAATCACAAATGCTTTTGAAAAATTTGTTCTCATCTTTTTTAAAAAAAGCCACTCAGTTATGTAACATTAGATGCATCTATTTCACACATTAAACATACTCCCTGTCTAATCTCTATGGCGTCATAAGAGGTATAAAATCATTTGACATATCAAAGCATGACACTATCATTAATTGCAATATTGTTAATACTACAGTAAAGAGGACTGG
>NW_024681188.1:0-411 GCF_008729295.1 Plectropomus leopardus | reverse complement strand
TGCCCTTTGTGTTGTTTGATAGAAAGTTAGAAAGATTAGTGTTGGCCCTTGAGGAACTCTGTTCCTGTCCGTGCTGTATTCCTATTCAGCTTGTGTTTTTAATTTTACAATGTGACCTATGACCTTGTATTTCTGTATATTATGACCCCTTACTTGTACTCAAGTGGTTGTGATTTAGGCCTAATTGGCAATTTTTAAGTCCATGACTTTGGTGAAAAAACTCTGTTGTTCATTTTGGTAGTATCAGTGTATACATCAGTGGATGGGGATACTGGTTTTAATTTTGCATGCCACAGGAATTCTTCAATAAACAGACTAGACTTATGTAAACATATGCAGCTACAGTGTCTAATTCCATAAATATTACACAGCAGCATTACTTTTAACATGATCAGAATTTCAGATGCACCT
>NW_024681187.1:0-319 GCF_008729295.1 Plectropomus leopardus | reverse complement strand
ATATACTTTTGAGGTTGGTGCAAGAACAGCCTTGTTTCATATTAAATTTTCCTCTTAAATTATAATTCTCTTGTCTGTCCAAGAATATTTTTTTGTATATTGCCAGGAAGTACATTATTTCTTTTTATGCACATTATTTGCGCAGTCCTAATATCCGCCATCAATTTCAATGCATGCAACATAAAAGACAAACTGTTATGTTTCCAATATAACAATGTTTCCAACATTTTTCACTATCCTTATGGCCTTTTTTGTAGTATGCATAATGATTGACTAATATAAATCACAATTATATATCTCTCACATCAAAACACAGACC
>NW_024681186.1:0-350 GCF_008729295.1 Plectropomus leopardus | reverse complement strand
ATCATAAGCGTGGTTTCTTTACTGTCTAAAAAGGCTCTCTGGAGGATTCATCAGCAGCAGCGGCGTTCATAAACACTGCAGCAGCAGAGAGCAGACTTACTGTAATGTAGCACTGAGGGGAGGCGGGGATTACTGTGTCAGAATCATTTGAAATATTTAATTGTGGGGATTTGGAGGACACAGCTGGTGTATCATTTGCACCCTCCGTATCCAATAATCCATTGTGCACTGGTCAATTGTGTAATGGTGCGTTTGGGCAATTTTCATCAGCTCATTAAGCTCTGGAAATATCATGTGACAGAGTTATTTTACCAGGTATTTGCCTTCAGTCACTGGTTAATATTTCATAT
>NW_024681185.1:0-295 GCF_008729295.1 Plectropomus leopardus | reverse complement strand
CTGTAACGAGCTGCTGCTCAGTAACAACTGATGCTTGGAGGTTTTGTCATAGCAGCTGATGGCTGCATGGAAATGTCCTCACCTGTTGTGGAATTGAGGTCAAACTTTCACAAGGTTTGTTTTGTTGGTGAATGCAACATTGCCTAGTGGCATCTTTCTCAATCTCTATTTCTGTCTCTCTCTCTCTCTCTCCGTGGTCAGTAATAGATGTTTACATGGGAGGAGAAATAGTTTGCTCAGATCAGTGTGGCTGCTGTCAGCAGGAGATTGGTGAAGGAAAAACTAGTGTCAGCTT
>NW_024681184.1:0-1120 GCF_008729295.1 Plectropomus leopardus | reverse complement strand
TGGTTGTTTTGTGGGTTTTTTAAAAGTATTTTTGGTCTCTTTGAGGAAATTTGTGTCTTTTTTTGGTGGTTTTGTGTCTTCGTAGTTGTTTTGTGTATCCTGAGGTAATTTTGTGTCTTTTTTAGGTCATTCTGTATGGCTTTGTTGTCATTTTATATCTGGCTGTGGTTGTTTTGTGTCTTTTTGTAGTTTGAGTCTCTTTTTGGTATGTTTTATGTCTTTTTTCTGTCTCTTTGCAGTTGTTGTGCCCATTTTGTAGTTATATTATCTTCTTTGCATCTCATTGTGGTCTTTTTTAGTCTCTTCCTGGTCAGTTTGTATAAACAGTGTCTTTGTGGTTGTTTTGTGTCTCTTTGAGATCATTTTAGGCTTCTTTGTAGTTGTTTTGTGCAAAAGCATTGCCACCGTGCAGGATCCATTCACAAAATATTACAGCTGTTGAGTTGAAGGTTGAGTTCAAAGACGGGTTTGGTGGACAGAAGTTGGTGTTTGGGACGTGGGGAAGGGGACACTGGCTCTACACTTTAAATCTCTGGTGGATATTTGTTTGAAGCTACAGATTTCTGCTTTTCTGCTGGGGTGATCCATCCCATCACTAGATGGTCTTCAGCAAGTTCATCATGACAATTGTCCTCCATGTCTGTCTTTCACATTTTCAACATCTGTTAATTGCGATCTTAAAAATCTTAGGCGCCGTTTAGACGAAAAAGTCTGTCCTTTGCATTAAAAAAAAACCTGCAGTCATATGATAAGATTTTAAGAATCATCCTTGTGTACGCAAATTTGCAAAAGCAACCAAAAACGCTGTAATATGCACGCCAGGCCAGTAGTTGGTGGTGTAACTTTGTAATAACGCACCACAGAAGAAGACCATGAACATGTGCGGCCTGACATCACCTCCCTCACAGGATCTGTATGTTGCCAGTTTTGCAGGGTGGTAGAAGGGGTTGTGTTTTAAAAAGATTACACTCTGGAAGCCGGTTCCCCCAAAATGCCGCCGGCGTGTGAACAAAAGGCCAAACTGCAACAAAAATTCAACTTTCATTCAACAACCATTGCCGTGTAAATGAGCGTTGGCCAGCCTTTATAGATGATATCACACAACTCTTCCTTTTTGTGC
>NW_024681183.1:0-207 GCF_008729295.1 Plectropomus leopardus | reverse complement strand
TATACCACCAGTGATCATCTTCATGGCCACTTTCTCACCCGTCTTCACATCCACACACATGGCAACCTTGCCAAAAGATCCTTGACCGATAAACTGCAACACCTTGTAACAAGTGGTGTTACTGGTGAGTTCATCAAGCCTGTTTATCGGAAATCGTTTCGTGTCAGGTTGACTATCTGTCCTTAAAAAAGCCATTTTTGCAGACAG
>NW_024681182.1:0-350 GCF_008729295.1 Plectropomus leopardus | reverse complement strand
ATCATAAGCGTGGTTTCTTTACTGTCTAAAAAGGCTCTCTGGAGGATCCATCAGCAGCAGCGGCGTTCATAAACACTGCAGCAGCAGAGAGCAGACTTACTGTAATGTAGCACTGAGAGGAGGCGGGGATTACTGTGTCAGAATCATTTGAAATATTTAATTGTGGGGATTTGGAGGACACAGCTGGTGTATCATTTGCACCCTCCATATCCAATAATCCATTGTGCACTGGTCAATTGTGTAATGGTGCGTTTGGGCAATTTTCATCAGCTCATTAAGCTCTGGAAATATCATGTGACAGAGTTATTTTACCAGGTATTTGCCTTCAGTCACTGGTTAATATTTCATAT
>NW_024681181.1:0-219 GCF_008729295.1 Plectropomus leopardus | reverse complement strand
CACTCCACCCTTTCAACAACTGACTACTCTGCGAGTGTACAGGGGGGAGGGGTGCTGTGGATCGAGAGGCAGCACGATTGGGTGACTGGCCATGTCTTAGCCACCTTTCCAACCCTACCCATTTCCTTCATCATTTAGGTCATTTGAAAGGAAAATGTCCAAATATGTGCTAGTTCCAGCCTCTCAAATGTGAAGACATTAAGTGATGTTTTTGTTTTT
>NW_024681180.1:0-284 GCF_008729295.1 Plectropomus leopardus | reverse complement strand
AAGTGCTGCAGGCTCGCTGATGTAGTGACTCCTCTCAGGATGTGCAGAGGAAACTGCTGGCTGTGGTGTGTTTCACTTGGTCTGCTGGTGTGACTGGAAGTGAGGTGAAAATAAAGTAAAAGTAGCACATTCACCCGGATGTTATATTCCCATCACCGCCGATGGGAGCCGACAAATATCCATGACTACTGCAGATTTATTTGAACCAGGTGTGAATGCTGATTGTAGCCTTTCTCGGTGACGGTGTGTGGCGTGTGTCACGGAAATACGTGAGACCCCCACAC
>NW_024681179.1:0-764 GCF_008729295.1 Plectropomus leopardus | reverse complement strand
ATTGGATGTTGTCAGATTGGTTCAAACTATGTGGATCTGTGGAATTACGTGTTAACTTGGTGGTAATTAATAGTGGTAACATTAATTGATTCAGGAAATTAAGGGAAATTAATAGCTTTGTGGCACAATCTTTAAATTAGCTCTTTTTTTTAATCTTCAGGCTTTTGGAAATGTAGCAAGTATTTTCAAGTCAAAAGGCTCAAGTCCAAGTGCAGTCATGAGTCATTGGTGTTAAAGTCCAAGTCGAGTTGCATGTCTATTTTGATTTTGTCAAGTCGAGTCTAAAGTCATCAGTTTACAGCTTGTTTTAAAAGACACAATAAAATCCGATTTGGTCTTTGCAATCTGAAGAGAGTATGGGAAGTGTGTGTCCATGTTTCTGTCCTGCCCTGTGACTTAATAGCAACCATCATCCAGCCATGACTGATTTGGCAAGAATGGAGAATGAATGAAACATGAATAAATGGATAGCAGCAATGGACAGCAATTTTGCATATCAAGTCCTTTCACAATGTCTATGAAAAGATAATTTCCATTTTATAGAAATAATGCATTAAAACAATCAGGACATTGTCCTTCCTCCCCGGTACATCAACATCTGTCTGTCTCAGGAGTCTGTGACCTTGAGGAGTGCCCCTTCTATTCTCACACACACATACATACACACACACACACACACACACACTGGTAGAGCAACAGTAGATTTCGACTTTGACAGGTCATTAAGTGAAGAAATGCACAAACTAAATGCAAGAAATGCGACT
>NW_024681178.1:0-439 GCF_008729295.1 Plectropomus leopardus | reverse complement strand
TTTGGTGCTGTATCCTGCAATTTTGTAGCCTCCTCTTTGATGCATGTAGCTTATAGCCTGGCACCTGGTCGGTACCTTTTTATGAAGCCGCAACCTCACCTGTGTGTGTGCCCGAGCGGCAGTTTGTAGCTGGCTTGACATTAATGATATTTTTAAAACAACAACAACCTAGTTTTAATATAATGTGCATTGAAAATAAAATTTCAATTGACTGTTGGACTAGTTTATCAAGTGAGAGATTCCGGAGCCTTTTTTCTGTGACGTATTATTGTAAAAAAAAAAAAAGAAAACCTTTTGGTTCTGGACTGTTGGTTGGACAAATGAAAAGTGTGTAATAAACCATCATGTTCTTGGAGCAACACTTCATAAAACACTGCAGTAGATGATTAATGGAATAATAGAAAATAATCTGCAGATTAATTGATATTGAAAATAACTG
>NW_024681177.1:0-403 GCF_008729295.1 Plectropomus leopardus | reverse complement strand
TGCCCTTTGTGTTGTTTGATAGAAAGTTAGAAAGATTAGTGTTGGCCTTTGAGGAACTCTGTTCCTGTCCGTGCTGTATTCCTATTCAGTTTGTGTTTTTAATTTTACAATGTGACCTATGACCTTGTATTTCTGTATATTATGACCCCTTATTTGTACTCAAGTGGTTGTGATTTAGGCCTAATTGGCAATTTTTAAGTCCATGACTTTGGTGTAAAAACTCTGTTGTTCATTTTGGTAGTATCAGTGTATACATCAGTGGATGGGGATACTGGTTTTAATTTTGCATGCCACAGAAATTCTTCAATAAACAGACTAGACTTATGTAAACACATGCAGCTACAGTGTCTAATTCCATAAATAGTACACAGCAGCATTACTTTTAACATGATCAGAATTTCAG
>NW_024681176.1:0-762 GCF_008729295.1 Plectropomus leopardus | reverse complement strand
GACTTCTTTATTGCTTTAAGGTGAGAAGCTTTTATTAGCCCCTCGAGACTCTTATCTGCACAAACGAGTCATTTGCATCTTGTGTATTTATTGTGTTCACTTTCGATTGTATCAGTGATTTCTCCTTCCCCTTTATGTCGTGGAAACTAAAGTTGTACGATTTAAAGAAAACTAATTTTGAGGAAGCAGAGCAGAGCTTGACAAAGAGCACATGAGGTCAACCTCATTTGGAGTTAGGGGTGTAAATATGTATCAAACTGGTGGAAGAGCAGATTTTAATTTGCAGAGACTGATTGTGATGGAGCTCAGGCTGCTGTCCTTTTCTTTGCTGTAGCAGTGTATATTGTCTGCAAACTTCAGAGCAGCAACACTAAACTCTGTGTTACTATATAGCTTCTACAGTAAAGTGTAACCTGGGGTTTAACAAAATCTGTGCTATAGGTGAAGGCTGATGGAGAGACGGAGAACGAAGGGAGCATAAGAGAAAGGGAAGAACTGAAGCATCCTCTTTACTGCACATCCTACTAGACACTAATTCACACACAGATGGCAGCCCAACTGCCTGGAGAAAACGTTGGCATTGTACATTTTTACAAATTGCAAAAAATGACGAATCATACCAACGAGTGTCGAGTTTATGAGCTAATTTTGTCATCTTGAAGGGGGTGGGGATGGTGGATGGAGGGTCAACGATGTGACACGCCTGATCACTGTTTGACACAAACAAACAACAAAAGTGAACTCATTGCCATATTTCCACAG
>NW_024681175.1:0-276 GCF_008729295.1 Plectropomus leopardus | reverse complement strand
CTTGTTTACGAGTGCAGCTTTGGGTTGTACAGTGAGATCAAGACTTCAGTAAGGTATAAAAGTCTGTACATTCTGAGAGTTGTCGGAGAGCACTGGGTCTTCTCTCCCTGCTGCATGTATTCAAGAGATTATATTCCTCACAGCAAGTTTGTCACTTCTTCAGAAAGCAGAATTTCCATAACATTGCCCTGAAACCTGAGAAATGTCCTAAAATCCTGAAAACATCTAATTTTGAAATGACATTCAATCCTAAAAATGTCCTAAAATCCAAGAAAT
>NW_024681174.1:0-338 GCF_008729295.1 Plectropomus leopardus | reverse complement strand
TAGCACAAACAAAAGCTCATCAAGCTATTGTTAATAAGAATACAAAAGGCCTGTATGTGCCATTCTTTCACCAGTAATTCATTTGTACATAAAGAATTATTCCCTTGAATGCCCTGTTTGGCTGTGGATTATATTCGATTATTGTGTGAGTGTGTGCGAGCGTGTGTTTGTGCATGTAAATCCTGTGTAAAGCAACAGAAGGCACTATGTCTGCTGCTGGCCTTTGTTCTGATGTACTGCTCCAGCATATAAACTGCATTGTGCCAGCAATACATAAATAAAGTGGCATATAATTAGCATCCAACACAAATAGACTGAATTATCAGGAGAACAATATA
>NW_024681173.1:0-1291 GCF_008729295.1 Plectropomus leopardus | reverse complement strand
ATCTACTGTAAAACAACCAGTTCATTGCATCATCTTTGCTCCACAATGGCTCCGCATGGGATCCAGCCAACAATACAACACACACAAAGCTCTTCTACTGAACTCCAACAAAATGATCCTTAAGAAAAATAATCGTGTAAGCGTTTTTCTCAATGCATGTAATAGGCACTCACTGCCTGTAATGAGCACATTATACAATTTCACAGCGTGTATGAGGTAAACATCACACTCTATAGCGTATGTGAGATTTCCGCCAAGTGGATTTCGGTGCTATATATTGCCCTGTCAACACCTCTCAAATGTGATACAAACGAGCTCTAAAAAAATTTCTCTGCTCATTCAGTTTATTATCACCTTGAGTTACTCACTTTGAAAAGATGGGAGGCAGAAAATACCCAAGACTGTGTATATATTCCTTGTATTTGAGTGTAGTCTAACTTAATTTAGACTAAATCAATCATCTAATCATTTATTTGTTGCATTAAGTCATATAAGGTACAACTACTGGTACACAAAGTTGTTTGACCTGTTGCCCTCTGAAAGGTGCTAAAGGTCCAGTCTGTTTGTCCAGAAAAAAGACAAACAGACTTAAGGACATATTCTCCCCAGAGCTATAACCAAACTGAACTCCAATATGTACTGATCTCATTACATTGAATTTTAAGTATTATCACAATACATCAGTTTCTCTATACAGCTTATTGCAAACATGCTGACATGCTAATGTTTAACAGGTTGTGTTTGCCATGTTAAGTTATTAGTTTTTCAAGGTAGCATGCTAGCAAGTGTTTATTAGCATATAAAAAAGTCTCCAAAAAGAGGCTTTTGGAAATGTGTTTAGATTTGCACTTATTTATTCTGATTATTGTGTAAATCAATATTATCCTGGTGATGTTAAGTAGGAAATATCACCAAAGTGTTTGCCCCAAGTTTCAAGGTAATTCATCAAATAGTCGTTGATATATTTGAGCCAGGACCAAAAGGACTGACTTACCCACCAACAGACATAACGACTGTGAGAATGACTTGGCCATTCACAGAGCCATGCTGCTAGCATGGCTAAAAACAGCCTTGTAATCAACACAGGTCTGTTCTTGGCATCCTGAAAAAGCAGATTTCAGAATGCACTTTAAGCGCACAAAGAAACATACAGCGTGATTAATGACAAGGGCAAAGTGAAACCAGCATGGAGAGCACTGAAAATAAATCTCTTTGTGATCATTCAGGTGATCAGTGCTGTGCCATTGTAGCTATTTAAGCGTCCGTGGCAACAATCAGAGGTCTTTAAACT
>NW_024681172.1:0-455 GCF_008729295.1 Plectropomus leopardus | reverse complement strand
GTCTCTAATGTGTATATGTTTGGAACAAATGTGTGTGTTTACCTATCTGTGCTTCTGCATATATGCGAATGCACATGAATGCTGTATGGATTTGCTGTGGCATTATTTTGTTGTACTTTTTATATTTATTCTTACAGAATCTAAATTTCACTCAAAGTTACTATTCTTTACAAGCTAGATCTTTTATTTGTATTAACATTTGAATGAAACTGACAGTGTTTGCGCTGCCGAATTAAAATATAACACTTATTGATACAATTGTGTCTTTGTGAAATGAATGATAAAATATTCCTCAGTATTTTGTCATATCATCAAAAATATCATTATCGCATGAATACTCTGTTGGTATCCGTCTTCGGTTCCTCCAGAGCATAAGAAAAATGTCAAGAATTGATGTGTTCTGCTCTCGTGATCTCCCTGTGTAATAAAAGGAAGCGGAGCATGAACGAAATGGA
>NW_024681171.1:0-835 GCF_008729295.1 Plectropomus leopardus | reverse complement strand
CAAGTGGGTCAGTGGAACAGTTCGACGAATCGGTCAGCAGTTTTTTTTCACTGCAGAAAAAATATTTAATATCAGATGTTTATAAAAAGCAACATAACTTAAACAACGAAATTTAAAAATTATTTAAATATTAGATTGATATTTTTGTTTTTCAAGTAGGCTATATAAAGAAAGAAAAGGACAATTAGATTTGAGTCTTGAGTCTAGATTTGAGGACTTTAGGGACTGTTCATTATTTGTGAAGAGGGAGGGTTGATGCCAAACAGAGGAAGTACTTCTGAAATTTTTAAGCACTGGTGAGGGAGTTATTATTTTGATTTGGCTTAGGGGAGAGACATTCGACTTTTTTCTTTCCCTCATAAAAGGGTATTTTTGGGGTTGTTTTACCTCATCTGTTGTGAAGGTTCAAGGACAGAACGATGTTGTATGACTTAGTATTACTAGTTAGTATGACTTATGATTTGTAATATTATAGACCTTATAGATCAAACTGAAATTGAATTGCAATTATATTTTTGTTCAGCCCTTTTGGGCATGCTTTGTGGGCTACAATGAAATGTATATAGCACTTTGGGTTGTGTCTGAACAATAAATGTGCCATATAAATACATTTATCTATGTTGCCTTAAGTGGTTGTACTTTGTATTTATTTAAATTACCCTCATGTTCATAAAACCCACATAAATGTGTTTTTTCAAGGTATGTTTTCTTTTTTAAAAAATTCCCAAATCAAACCATTTATCACAGCCAAAAATTGTGAAATACAGTCATTTATGGTGGAGGGAGGGTCATACATTTTTCTCCAGTAACTCAGGGAAGCTCAAGGAAAAATACT
>NW_024681170.1:0-524 GCF_008729295.1 Plectropomus leopardus | reverse complement strand
GGCTGTGGGAAAGGAGGCGACCTGCTGAAGTGGAGGAGAGGGGGAATTGATCACCTGGTCTGTGCAGGTAATCGATATCATCGATCGGCTGTACGTCTCTACTCGTGGGTTGATCAATAATCAATAACATTTGTGATTTCAGATATCGCAGCCGTGTCGGTGGAGCAGTGTCGCAGCCGCTACCAAGACATGAAGAACAAAAGTCACGCCAACGAGAAGATCTTCAGCGCCCAATTTATCCACGCCGACTGCGCCAAGGTAGCACCGCCACACCTAGATCTGCACGTCACAACAGAACCACAGCACCTAGATCTGACCTGCACGTCACTACAGAACCACAGAAACACAGCACCTAGATCTGCACGTCACTACAGAACCACAGAAACACAGCACCTAGATCTGCACGTCACTACAGAACCACAGCACCTAGATCTGCACGTCACTACAGAACCACAGCACCTAGATCTGCACGTCACTACAGAACCACAGAACCACAGCACCTAGATCTGCACGTCACTACAGAA
>NW_024681169.1:0-288 GCF_008729295.1 Plectropomus leopardus | reverse complement strand
CTGTAACGAGCTGCTGCTCAGTAACAACTGATGCTTGGAGGTTTTGTAATAGCAGCTGATGGCTGCATGGAAATGTCCTCACCTGTTGTGGAATTGAGGTCAAACTTTCACAAGGTTTGTTTTGTTGGTGAATGCAACATTGCCTAGTGGCATCTTTCTCAATCTCTATTTCTGTCTCTCTCTCTCTGTCCGTGGTCAGTAATAGATGTTTACATGGGAGGAGAAATAGTTTGCTCAGATCAGTGCGGCTGCTGTCAGCAGGAGATTGGTGAAGGAAAAACTAGTGTC
>NW_024681168.1:0-407 GCF_008729295.1 Plectropomus leopardus | reverse complement strand
AAAGAGGTTTAGTTTCATGGGCATATTGCGCTTACACACATAAATGGACATGCACACACAGGCATGGGGACATCACAGCAAAAAAAGCAAAAAAAAAACCCCATAAAACAATAATCGTTAACAAGCCAACACATGCATGCACAACATAGGCTGCTCAGTGAACCAATATGTGGCACAGCTATTTGTGGTGTGAAATTAGTGATACAAAAACAAATGTTGGACTCAGCTATTTGTGGTCACTCCAGTTTCGCATAGTTCAAATATTTGCATTCATGCATGCAGGCTTAAAAGAACATACAAAGGTCACAGATTCAACACATGAACAGATCTTTACAGGTTCTGTTTTAAAGCTCTGGCAACAGTATTTTATCAAAAAGTGTCCCCAGCATCTTTTAAGTCAGAGGGAG
>NW_024681167.1:0-258 GCF_008729295.1 Plectropomus leopardus | reverse complement strand
AGGGATTCTGGGAGATTAAGTTTCTGGGTTATTGCATAGCCTGACTGGCTGGTTTACTGTAAGTTTGTCCTGACCTTGTGTTGTTGCTGTTTTCATGTAAAAGTTAACGCACTCGACTCGAACCAGTATCTTCTTCTCATCATTCCTGCACTTTCACAGCGTCCAAAAATCATAAAGCAATGACATAGTATGGCATCCAAAAATCATGAAAAACAACAAAGTATAGTATGGCGTGCAAAAATATGGCATCATAAAATT
>NW_024681166.1:0-271 GCF_008729295.1 Plectropomus leopardus | reverse complement strand
GCAAAATTACAAGAAACAGTTCTGTGTCCTAGAAATTCAATCTGCATGTAAATCCCCAGGGATCAATCCATTTTAAACCCAAGTAGGACTGAGATGGAGATCTCCACATCACAGACATTAAAGGAGAATGAACAGTAGATATGAGTACATTAAGCGTACAATCATCTGAACAAGACTTTTAGTCTTAATTCATTTGACAGTGTTTTGCCAGGAAAGGATAATGTATTTGGCTGTTGTCTTAGTGCCTGATTTCCCATGCGTCAATCAATAT
>NW_024681165.1:0-365 GCF_008729295.1 Plectropomus leopardus | reverse complement strand
AACGTTTAACGGTTTGATAAGCAACAAGAAAAAACTTTTAGCTTCATGTGCACCTCACAGGAAAAGAAGGGAAGGTTTGTTTGTTTTTTGTATCATACTGTGTTGAATTTCCATGATATTAGGAAAAAAAACTGGGGAAAAAAAAGAAAAAAAAGTAGACTGCCCATTGCTGTGATGGCGCAAATTTTGAAGACCCACTTGTCTGAAAAATGTCCCACTGGACCAAAAGCCCATTTTTCCAACAGCATGTTTTCCATAAAACAAACACCCACTGCTCCAAAGTTCTATTTCTTTGAAAAGGACAACCTGATCGCCAACAAAATGTCCACATTGTAAAACCGCAGATATTTTACTTTTATACATTA
>NW_024681164.1:0-950 GCF_008729295.1 Plectropomus leopardus | reverse complement strand
TTATAGGCATCAAAGCAGTCTGTCTGAATGGTCTCGTCCAGCACCTCCGGTGCCATGTAACGCTTGGTGCCAACCTTGGGATTGTTGCCCACATCCAGCAGGTTGTCCGCCTGGGAGTGGGTCACAGCCAGCCCTGCAACGTGCAGTTACACACAGTATTTTAGCAGGACCTAAAAAAAAACACTGGTTTCTAAACACTGAATACTGAGTAAACTGTATGAGATATGGAGAGAGGGTAGGATCTTTTAAATGTATACTTCTTCCTACTCCTTCTTGGATGCGTAAATTTGTAATTTTGTGTATGTATGTTGCCATATTTAGTTTGTAATATGTTGAATTTATTTTTAGGACTTTTAGTCTCTTTCTGTGTTTGAAATAAATCTGCTGTTAACATCTTTGTCTAATGACCATAATGTACATTAATCTGAATTGGTACGTTTACAAAACAATGTTTGCTTACAAGAAACCTGGAACACCAAATCTCTCTATGATCTAATCCGTTCCTAATTTTGATGTCATCTGTGTAAATTGTCTGTTTACATCTGATTAATAATGCCATACAAATAAACCTTCAAAAAGGAAAAAAATGCAAATATATTGTCCTGTTAATGCTACTAAAAGATCACGCATAGTTGGTTTATCGGAGGCATAAAGCACCGCATAAATGGACAATAACATTAAGGGCCTGAAGACTCAAATACAAAAGAATAATAGCAGTAGCTTATGAAAGTAAAATAACGGACAATGGACTGACCCAGGTCTGCGATGCAGCAGCGGAGCTCCTTTGTGACCAGAATATTTTTGCTCTTCAGGTCCCGGTGTGCAATCGCCGGTTTGCCCTCAGTGCCGAAGATCTCTGTGTGCAGATGCACCAGGCCGCAGGCTATCGACGCTGCCATCGCCAAGCCCTCCGATGTCTCCACAGCAACTCGCTGCAAGTAGTCATAAAG
>NW_024681163.1:0-251 GCF_008729295.1 Plectropomus leopardus | reverse complement strand
GAGGCTCTAGGAAATATGTTTTTAGCTTCAGGGACAGTTTTAAAAAAGCCAATAAAACATGGAAATTATTTGAAAAAGGCAATTAAAATTGGTATTTATTTATTTATATTTTAAATACTTAATTTCTATTGTTATTGTTCTTTGGACATTTTCCATAACTCTAAAAATAACAGAACATATAATATAATATAATAACAGAACTGCAGTTTTGTCCTTTTTCAAAATGTTTCTTTAAAAACAAGGAGCATGAC
>NW_024681162.1:0-1252 GCF_008729295.1 Plectropomus leopardus | reverse complement strand
GATGTTCTAAAACAAACCTCTTTTTATTTGCAAACAATTCAGACAGCGTATCACTCTGCAAGTTTTAGACACAGTAGGATTGTCAGGGGACTGAGGCCAAAAAGGGAAATGGTATTCTCATAGTGTGCAAGTCAATAATGGCCACAGCAGGTACTGAATTAGTCATCCGGATATGCATGATATGTAATATTGAAAGGCCACCGCAATTATTTCTCTCTAACCTATTTGACAATCGTCTCCTTGTTTCTGTTAAAGAAGCCCTGACTTCCCCTTGCTGAGACCCAGCTATAAACTGGCCTCTTCACTCTCTTTCTTTGACAGCGTCCCCTGAGCCCTCACCGCTTGATTTAAACCATTTGGCCTGTTATATTGTGAGGTCAGGTGTTAACAATTCACTTCTTCTAGAGGGGCTGAGTAGTCTGAAATTCACAAATTAGTTTTTGCCGAAAACCCCTGAGTGTGGTGATACAGGCTCTGCTAACCTCCTCGTGTCCTCAACCTACAACAGCAACCATAGGAAATCACTTTGAACCAGATGTTTTAAAAGTTCAGTGTGGAGGATTTAGGAGGATATAGCAGCAGAAATGGAAGAATCATATAAGTTTTCTTTAGTGTATAATCAGCTGAAAAAAAAATTGTTTAATGTATCCTCAAGAGCAGTTTGTATGTTATCCTATGGAGTGGCAGCCTGTGAATGACGTTACTTCTTTAATATAAAGTTATGTAATAACCATAAAGATACTGTGGTTAGTTTTAGGAAAAGACACATAGTGAGGAAGTATATAAAAATGACTCGAAGTTTGGAACATACCGAACACCAGTCTCCTTGGGAAAGTCTTGATGGAAAATTTTGTGTTTTGCCACCCATCCACTACTCAAACCAGCCTCCTCACAGACCGCTTGCTATGGCTTCCTTATTTGCTCCAATCAGCACGTTAGTCACATGATAGCTCTCTTCCAAAATACGTATGCACGAATTACTAGCTTATGATTACATGGGATATGTAAAAATTTGGGCACATTACTTTTCGCAGGAAGTTGTCCTAACAGTTTATGAGAACCGCCTGTTTTGTTACGATAGAATGAGTCATTAAAATCTACATAGGAAGAGGGTCCTCTTCTGTTGCATTGCCATGGTTTAACAGTAGCCCAGAACAAACAACCCAAACACTGTGTCTAGAATGGGCCATATGTGTTTTTTTTGTGGGTCACCCCTCTGTGACAAGAGCATCAGAAAAACACTAATTTGCGA
>NW_024681161.1:0-495 GCF_008729295.1 Plectropomus leopardus | reverse complement strand
TATCAGTGCAGCTGAGCAGTTGCAAGTGTGCACAGTGTGTGTGTGTGTGAGCACCATAATGTTGTCTGGATGTGAGTGTGCACATGCATTAAAGCATGGAGGGTGGGGCCTGCCTGGAAGTGTGACCTCATCTTTATTAATGACAACCATATGGAACGTGATTGTATGATTTACAGCAGGACGTCGAAGAGAACAACAGCCGGCTGCGGACTGGAGGAGGATGAAAGCAGAGTTTTGTAGAATGTGAATCGAGTTTATTGATGAGGTGACACACTTGAAGGGATTGATGGCTGTTGGAAAACGCTTTGGCTTCAAACAGACGAGATAAAAATGTGGTGTTCTTTAAGGTGAAAACTGCACAAAACGATGTTTGAGTCGTCAGATGATTGTTTTTGTGCTGCAGTGTTATCATCACTTGCTGTTATTGTGTTAAAATAACGAGCTATTGTTTGCTGAAGCACAGTTTGTAGCCCAATTATTTCTCTGTTTTCTTCT
>NW_024681160.1:0-393 GCF_008729295.1 Plectropomus leopardus | reverse complement strand
CTGAAGGCTCAGCACTGTTTATAAGGCTTTCTGAATCATGTTTTTTTTAGCCTGAACACGCTCTCTGTAACGACGCAGGAAAGGATGCAACTCATGTTTTGTAACGTTGCACCCATTTACAGCAGAAATGAGTGAAGAAATGCCACTGTCACATTTTTTGGGCGGTTTCAACAGAAAAACAGGAGGCAGTGCCGCACCGAGCGCACTCTGCATCCTGGGCGGTTTGTGACCACAACAAACGGTGAGGGAAGTGAGGCAGCGAGTTCAACGGTGGCGGCCTGTGAGGACATTAAATACACTGTGACGTGCACAGAATTAGATTAAATATTATTTTCTTTTCTAAATGTTGTTGTTGTCTCCTTACAGTCGTATCTCACTTGAACTACACTGCTG
>NW_024681159.1:0-450 GCF_008729295.1 Plectropomus leopardus | reverse complement strand
CAGGCTCACAAATTTCGGTCTTGCTTGGTCATTATCTTGTGGGATTCCGGCTTATAAAGGGGCTCAGTCTGTTGAAGAGTCTGGATACAATATTGCTGATACTGCTCATTTGTTTCTGAGTACTAGCTTAGTCATCTTTGCTATTTTCCAAGTTGTTTTGAAAATCAAAATATGGGCAATATGCTCTCAATAAGAAGAACAAATTATCAACACACATGAAATTCAGATTGAAGAAAGAGTTTGGATTTTCTGAAGTGGCACTGTATGAGGTACTTATCCATAGTCAGTGTATTACCTACAGTAGATGTAGATTGGCACACATTTTTTTCTTTTTTTGAGAAACAATGTACTGCTGCGGATGGAAGCAGCAGTGAAACATATTTTAGCCACTTAAAGAAGGCCCTCCTGAAAAAAATCAATATCAGTTTAAGTGTACACTATATTTAAAAT
>NW_024681158.1:0-952 GCF_008729295.1 Plectropomus leopardus | reverse complement strand
CTGTGTTTCAGTGTGTGTTTGTACTGTGTTTCAGCATGTGTTTCAGCATGTTTGTACTGCGTTTCAGCGTGTGTTTGTACTGTGTTTCAGCATGTGTTTCAGAGTGTAATTGTACTGTGTTTCAGTGTGTGTTTGTACTGTGTTTCAGTGTGTGTTTGTACTGTGTTTCAGCATGTGTTTCAGTGTGTGTTTGTACTGTGTTTCAGCGTGTGTTTGTACTGTGTTTCAGCGTGTGTTTGTACTGTGTTTCAGCATGTATTTGTACTGCGTTTCAGCGTGTACCTGCAGCCCGGTGGGGACGGTTCCTGGAGGAAACCCGTGCGACAGTGAAACAGGAAGTTGCTTCTGTAAACGTCTGGTGACGGGACGAGACTGCGATCAGTGTGCGGTGAGAAGAGATTCATACTTCAATATATTTTATTGAAAAACTGCCAGAAACTTTTTTAAGAAAAACAAAATTGCCAAAAACTTTTTATTCAAAAATCACCAAATCATTTTCTTAAAAAAAACTTCCAAAAACATTTTGAGGAAAAGAAATTTTTTCTTTAAAAATGCCCGAAATGAGTCAAAAAGTTTGGCTTTAGTGCTGAGTGAGAGTGTAGGAGACAAGGAGAGAGGAGACGAGGAGACGAGGAGACGAGGAGACAGGAGATGAGGAGACGAGGAGACGAGGAGACAGGAGATGAGGAGATGAGGAGACGAGGAGACAGGAGACGAGGAGATAAGGAGATGAGGAGACGAGGAGATAAGGAGATGAGTAGACAAGGAGACAGGAGATGAGGAGATAAGGATACGAGGAGACAGGAGATGAGGAGACGAGGAGACAGGAGATGAGGAGACGAGGAGACAAGGAGACAGGAGATGAGATGAGGAGACAAGGAGATAAGGAGACGAGGAGACAGGAGATGAGGAGATGAGTAGACAAGGACACAGGAGACGAGGAGACAGTGCG